>NC_060954.1:42885611-42889092 GCF_022045245.1 Lucilia cuprina
TCTGTTCTGGTTCTGGTTCTGGTTCTGTTCTGGTTCTGTTCTGGTTCTGTTCTGGTTCTGTTCTGGTTCTGTTCTGGTTCTGTTCTGGTTCTGTTCTGGTTTTGTTCTGGTTCTGGTTCTGGTTCTGTTCTGGTTCTGTTCTGGTTCTGTTCTGGTTCTGTTCTGGTTCTGGTTCTGTTCTGGTTCTGTTCTGGTTTTGTTCTAGTTCTGTTCTGAGTCTTTTCTGGTTCTAGTGCTATTTCAATTAAATTTAATCGCTAATTTCAGTGAATAAATTACTCGTAGCTACTCGTATGCTTGACTTCACCTTGATGCTTCATATATTTTTTTTTTGCTTTTTGTTAGTAGATCCATAAAAGCATTTCAATTATTGTTAATAATAATGATTATACAATTTAACTACCATTATTTAATTTTGTTTTTTTCAAACAAATCTTATGGTGAAAGCTTTGTGGCATTTGGACAAGTAAAACAATTACAAGTAAAACTTAAAATTAAAACTTAAAAAAAAGAAACAGACAAGTAACATTAAAACATTTTCTTAAATTTGTCTTAAATATTTTGTTTACTCCAAAAAATCACTCCTAATGAGTGCTTCTAAATGTTTATTATATATCAAACAAACATTTTAACTTATTTAGATATTTTTACGTTATTTTGAAATGCATTTATTGTTTATCATAACTACTAGTTACTACAAAGCTTTTACCTTTTTTTGAGTATTTGAAAGCTTTTGCAAGTGTTTAGTTTATAGTGACTGTACAGAAAAGCTTTTGACATGACAACTTACCGCATTGTGTCTTCTACGGGGCGGTGATCGTTTATTCCACAAAGCTTCTAATTGATCGAAATGTTGTGATTGTGCTAGGGCGGCCTGCTCGGGCCCCAGATTCGTTTGTGAGGTTATGGTTTTCATTTCGGCTATTTTAGAAATTTCCTCCATACTGGCCGAAACTGAAAAACGTCGTTTGAGTCTTTCATCGACCTGTGCCATCATTACCGAGGATGTTAGATGTCCATATTTCTTTTGCCATGTATAGGTATCTAGAGATACTTCCTTCTTGAGCAAGCGTTTCATTTGACGTTTGGGACCTTGTGGTCGAAGATCTGGAAAATAAAATGGAGAGAAACATTGGATAATGTATTGGAAACTATTGTCACTAGACTAAAATAACTGAATTAACTGATCTTTAGTGAAAACTTAGTATCAATGATGTTTATTTGTATAAAAAAAATGATCTTCTTTTTAATATAATATTAAAATAACAATTCATTACCTTCGACATCTCGGGCAGGCGCTGAGTATGTTGGCAGCTTAATATACTGGGCTGGCGTATTGTGTAAACAAATGACTGGGAGATTGAAACTATCCACTAGCTGTACTAAAATTCGGGAACAATCCATACTAATATCAAAACGGGGAAATGGTACATGTAGTTGAAGAGAAGTCAATGCTAAACCACGTTTAGTTTCCCAAACAATTAAGGTTTTATCATCACTGCCTGAGACGGCCGTTGAACCGTCTGCCGAGACTTTGACTCCAATAACAGGTCCCAAATGTCCCGCCAGAGTGTGAATCTCTTCGCCAGTATGTAAATCCCAAATAATCAAGTTTGTATCCTTCGAACCGGAAGTAACTTGTGATTTATTTGTCACCGACACTGCAGCACAAGTAACAGCATCTGAATGACCCACTAGAACTTGGGCCAACTTACCGCCTGTAGCTTGCCACACTTTCAACGACATATCACGTGATCCCGTTATTATAAACAAACTATCGGCTGTTATGGTAAAGCAAGTGATTTCATCTGAATGGGAAACGGAGTACTTTTCATCTTCGCGTGTAAGTGAAAAGATTTTCAAAACATTTTCACCATTTGTTGAGATGGCAAATTTCATATTATTGGTAGCCGCTAGAGATTTATAAGGTCCTTGAAGGGTCTGTAAAAGATTGCCGCCATCAGCCATCCAAACATATATCATGCCATCACGATCAGAGGACATGACACGTCTGGAGTCCATTAAAACCACTACACTGCAAATCGGAGCCACATGACCTTTAAAGGTGTTCGCTATAGATCCCATGGCCAGACTCCAAACATGAACCATACGATCATCACTGCCCGTTACCAAATATTCACCATTAGGTGCAAAATTTAAACAAGTTACCGGAGCAACATGACCATCAAATGTTGTCTGATATTCGGGTGTATTAATTTGCATTATATGAACATGACGACCCGAAGCTATAGCCACCAATTGTGAATCGCGTGAAACATCGAAACATGTTATTGGTGGTAGTGTGGTCGATGGTGATCTCTGTGATTGTGTGGCTCTCTTTAAAGAACGTTTCCTTCTCTGGTTGTGCGAATAGGGATGAACATATAGTTCCTCATTTCGGAACGAATAGAATGTGATCTTATTGCCTCCCACTGTTACAAGGAAATCATCATTGTCCATGGCATATAGAGCTGTTACAGGTCCAGGATTTGGTGGCATCGATCTGATTAATCGACCCGTGTGCATGTCATAGATTAAGGCCCTGGTATCCTCACAGCCCACCACGGCTCGTTGACTATCACGAGCTATGCATATTGTGCGTATCTATAAGAAAGGGAGTTGTTTGGAAAATTCTCTTGAGTTTCCATATAATTATGAAAGTCAATACTATATGTAGAGTCTGCTGTGTAGTCTATAGAGTATAGACTATTTTAGATTATATAATAGACTAGACTATAGACTTGACCATAGACTATACTATAGACTAGACAATAGACTAGATTATACAATAGACTGTATATTAGACTACAGACTAGACTATAGACTAGACTATATATTAGGCTATAGACCAGATTAAAGACTAGACTAAAGACAAGACTATAGACTAGAATAAAGACTAGACTATAGACTAAGCTATAGACTAGACTGTAGACTGGATCATAGACTAGAAAAGACTTTAGACCAGACTATATACTAGACTATAGCCGAGACTATAGACTATAGTCTGTACTATTAACTAGACTATTGAATAGTCTATAGACTGGACTATTGACTTTACTATAGATTAGACTATAGGTTAGATTATAGACTAGACTATAAATAAATATATATAAATATAGACTAGACTATATACTAGACTATAGACTAGACTATAGGCTAGACTATAGACTAGCCTATAAACTAGACTACATACTACACTTAAGACTAGACTATAGACATGACTGCGGAATAGACTATAAAATTGACTATAGACTAGACTATATACTAGACTATAGACTATACTATAGACTATACTATAGACTATACTATAGACTATACTATAGACTATACTATAGACTATACTATAGACTTGACTAGAGACTGGATTATAGGCTGGACTAGACTATAGACTAGACTATAGACTAGACTATAGACTAGACTATAGACTAGACTACAGACTAGACTATAGACTAGACTATAGACTAGACTATAGACTAGACTA
>NC_060954.1:42889192-42890898 GCF_022045245.1 Lucilia cuprina
TCTAGTCTATAGTCTAGTCTATAGTCTAGTCTATAGTCTAGTCTATAGTCTAGTCTATAGTCTAGTCTATAGTCTAGTCTATTGTCTAGTCTATAGTCTAGTCTATAGGCTAGTCTATAGTCTAGTCTATAAGCTAGTATATAGACTGGTCTGTAGTCTGCTCTATAGTCTTTTCTATTAGTTAGTTAGTTAGTTTTCACATAAAAAACTGATTTTTTATATGAAAATGATCCTCGATAAATATTCGATGAAACTAAATTTCGAAAACTGATCTTTCGGCAAGTTGTCTATAAAACAATTACATAAACTGCTATTCGCCTTTAAATAATTATTTAAATATTTCCACAGCTGAGCAACAGTCTTGGACATGCTCGACACTCGTTATTTGTTTATTTCCTACTTCTTTGCTTTCAACAGATCTCTTTATTTATACGATTTGATTAAGCCATGTCTAACGGTCTTTTACTTTTATTGCCAGAAAAAAAACACACTTTAAACTTTGGCAAAAGTTTTAGTTTAACCAACACTTTATGACATTGTTATATAGTGTGGCAAAAGTAATAGAGGAAACTTGCTAATGGCAGCAGTTAGTTAACAACTATATGTTTATAGAAAGAAAACGGATAAAGGAAACAGTTTTCTTATTTCCTGGCAAAAGTATTGCTTTCTACACACAAGCACTCTCACACAATCCTACTGGACACAATCCTACTGGACAACAAGCGTAAATTAAGAGGAGAAAAACTTTAAGCAACATTTTAAATCAACCAAGGGCCATTATCCGCATAACAACTGATGAAAATATTTAGGATATTAAAAGGAAGCACAAGTTTATATTGTACCCAATAATCCATGACTATTGGTGTTTTATTTATAAATGTTTCAATGATATTTATTACAGATTTTGTTATTACTTTTACACAGATTTATTAACGTTGTAAAAAATTTGCTATTAAATAAATTAAATCAAGGTCGATAAAAATGTACCCAAAATGAGTATTTTATTACTCAATTAAAGTTGTAGTTGTATATATAAACACATACAGAAAAGAAAACTTTTAATTGTTTTATATTTACAGGTATTTCTACTAGCCCACTGTGATGACAATAGTCTTTATGTTAGAACGCTGGCAACGGGAAAGGAGTTGCATACCCTTAAAGGACATAAATCCAGAGTAAGTGACCAAATCTACATCTATAAAACTTTATAAATTAGACTAGATTATAAACTAGACTATGGGCTAGACTATATACTAAACTATATAATAGACTACAGATTAGTCTATAGAGTAGACAATAGAATACACTAATAAACTGTAGACTACGCTATAGACTTGGCTATATACTAGAATAATGACAGGATTACAGTATATAGTCTAGTTATAGTCTATACTAAGGTCTAGTCCGTAGTCTAGGCTAAATCAAGTTTATAGTCCAGTCAATAGTCCAGTCTATAGTCCAGTCTATAGTCCAGTCTAAAGTCCAGTCTATAGTCTAGTCTATAGTCCAGTCTATAGTCCAGTCTATAGTCCAGTCTATAGCCCAGTCTATAGTCTAGTCTAGTCTATAGTCTAGTCTTAAGTCTTGTCTATAGTCTTGTCTATAGTCTAGTCTATAGTCTAGTCTATAGTCTAGTCTATAGTCTAGTCTATAGTCTAGTCTATAGTCTAGTCTATAGTCCAGTCTATAGTCCAGTCTATAGTCCA
>NC_060954.1:42890998-42894496 GCF_022045245.1 Lucilia cuprina
ACTAGACTATAGACTAGACTATAGACTAGACTATAGACTAGACTATAGACTAGACTATAGACTAGACTATAGACTAGACTATAGACTAGACTATAGACTAGACTAACTTTACCGAAGATCAGATTTCTATAGAAACTTTAGGCAATTTTATCAATGATCAGTTTTGTATTAAAAACATCATTGAATATTAGAGTTTTATAGAAAACTTCATAGAAAATAAATTTTATAAAAAAGTATTATTAAAGTTCAGTTTGTGTTTTAAAGAATAAATGAAGATCAACTAACCAATGACTTGTATCTTTAGCTCAAGTTTAAGATAAATCACACACACGGACAAACGAGTATAATTTGTCGACTATATTTATATGTGTACATAGATATCAATAATAATTAAGATATTAACAAATTTATTATCCTAATATATAAAACTAATTTCTATGTTAACAGCATAATCTATTAAGAAAATGAAAATAAAGATTTAAATAGACGAAAACAAATAACGTGTAATTAAAACAAATCAGAACAATTAATAAGTTGCTATCGTTAATTCTTTTATACAAACATATCAATAAATTTAATATACACAAAAGTACACTGACAGACAAAAACATACCTTCACCTCTATCGAATCAAAATCAATTAAAAACTCATTTATATGCTCAACGGACATAAATATTTCTATGAACGAAGTATTAGGGTGTCTTTTTTTGAAAGCAATTTTGTGTTTTAGAAATATCAAAATGTTATAAAAGTTCAATACCTCTCTAATTTCGAAAACGCTCTTATCTAGGATACCCTTAAGTGTCAGAACACCAACCATTCTATCAGATGCTCTATTTAACCAACACTAATATCATCTCTAAACATACATAAACAACGCGGCCTAATATTACCCAGTTGTACAATATCTAAACATTAATATTAATGTAAAACTGCTTTAGGGGAGGAATGTACGTAAGTGAGAAGTGGAATTGAATTGATACAGTTGCTGTAGTATTGCTAACGCTGATGAACAAACTTCCTTCCTGAGTGGAGAAAAAAAAACTATTTACACATTAATTTAATTTCATTTATGGGCACAATTATTTTAAATTGACTTGTAATACATTCTTGTAAGAAAAAAAAAAACCACCAGCCATTCCGTCAACCACTTTAATTTTTCTCTTTGATGTAAAATGTATAAAATATTTATTGAAAATCTATAAAAAACAACATAATGAGATTTCTTTCTCGGTGATGCTAGAAAGTTGTAGTGTTGGCAAGCAGGTTGAAATATATTAAAAAGGAAATTGAAAAAATGTGTTTAAACTACAGGACATACTGATATATTTTTATAGATTTTTTTGAGAGGAATATAAATTGTTCTAAAGGTGAATAATTAAGAGGGCAAAGGTCATAAAATGAAATATAATTAGGCAACATTAATACCTATCATACATATGTTAATGGTATGTATAGTCTATAGTCAAGTCTATATTCTGGTCTATAGTATATGGTTTTGTCTAGTCTATAGTCTAGTCTATAGTCTAGTCTATAGTCTAGTCTATAGTCTAGTCTATAGTCTAGTCTATAGTCTAGTCTATAGTCTAGTCTATAGTCTAGTCTATAGTCTAGTCTATAGTCTAGTCTATAGTCTAGTCTATAGTCTAGTCTATAGTCTAGTCTATAGTCTAGTCTATAGTCTAGTCTATAGTCTAGTCTATAGTCTAGTCTATAGTATAGTCTATAGTATAGTCTATAGTATGGTCTATAGTCTAGTCTATAGTCTAGTCTATGGTCTGGTCTATAGTCTGGTCTATAGTCTATTCTATAGTCTAGTCTATAGTCTGGTCTATAGTCTATTCTATAGTCTAGTCTATAGTCTGGTCTATAGTCTAGTCTATAGTCTGGTCTATAGTCTGGTCTATAGTCTAGTCTATAGTCTAGTTAATAGTCTAGTCTATAGTCTAGTCCATAGTCTAGTCTATAGTTTAGTTTTATATTCTAGTCTATAGTCTAGTCTGCAGTCTGGTTTATTGTATAGTCTTTCTTCTAGTCTTTTGGCCAGTCTACGGTCTACTGTATAGTATAGCCTATAGTCTATGCTATAATCTAGTATATAACCTGGTCTATAGAGTAGCCTACAGTCTAGTCTTAAGTCTATGCTAAAGTCTAATCTATAGTTATTCTTCTTCGCAAACTCTTTTGGGATCTACTGATGTTGGGTTATGAAGTAAATGTATTAAATTTAAAATATTAACATTTATTATAAATTAACACATGTAAACACCTTATACAATTTTCCTCTTCCATTGAAAACTTTTCTTTAATTTTATTCTGCTAGTAAAACAACAAGGTTCTTTAATCCTAAACTCGATTTGCAGTAGTAACTAAGTTTTTAAAACAACCTAATTAAAAATAATAAAAAAAAACTTATTAGGAAGTTTTGCACTTTTATAGTGAATGTGTGTGTTGGAAGTAATGCTAAAGTTGTTCTTTTACAATTTAAGCAATAGTAATTTAAACCTCTGCAGTTCGGGAAAAACTGTACCTTTTCGATTGCTTAAGCTTATTAAATTGACGAATGATTTTCCATCTTGGCGAAGAATGACCAGAAATTTAAATTTAAGTCAATCAGTTGACCATTTGGTTAAAATATTTTTTAGTACTCATTTGGACATTTAATCCTCGAAAAACTGCTGGGATCTCTAAAAAACCAGAAACCTTGAAAGGTGAAGAATAATAGAAATAACAAAAACTGTTGTAAAAAATTTTAAAATACATACTTGAGAGAAAAACAAATGTCTTTATGAACAATAAGCCAGGGATAATGTTAAGTTGTTTTAACTTAACAGAAAAAAAACACAAAAAAATTAAGTGACAGAGGCACATACTTAAATACACACAAAAAGGGTATAAAAACTAAACACACATACACAAAAACACACATTTCAATAGAGAAAGTTAAACTTTGTTTAAAAGAGTAGCAGTAAATAACAAATACAAAAAATAATCCAGAAAAAAACAACTTAAAACTCGTACGTATACGTTATACATATATTCTTAATATGTATGTCGATAACACTCATACGCACACATGAACTTTTATACTCTTGATTTTTAAACAAGGTGATAGATTCTAGTTTTTGTAGTTTTCTTTTATTACTTCTTTTTATTGTTGTAGTTAGAGTAGAATCAAGAGCAGTAGTAGTAAACTCAGTTGCTGTAAATTTTCTGATGGCAAAATATTTTGTTTATTTTTATTGCTGTAGTTGTTGTTAAGAAAATGCTACTTGTATAAGATAAACAGAAAACAAAATGAAATTGACACAAAGTAAAGGAACAACAATTTGTTCCTGCATACATCACACATACATACATATTTCATTATTTAAGCAGAAGTAACAAAACAACTACTTTATACTTTATACTTTATACTTTATACTTTATACTTTATACTTTATACTTTATACTTTATACTTTATACTTTATACTTTATACTTTATACTTTATACTTTA
>NC_060954.1:42894596-42918685 GCF_022045245.1 Lucilia cuprina
TTCTAGTTCAGTTCTAGTTCAGTTCTAGTTCAGTTCTAGTTCAGTTCTAGTACAGTTCTAGTTCAGTTCTAGTTCAGTTCTAGTTCGGTTCTAGTTCAGTTCTAGTTCTGTTCTAGATCAGTTCTAGTTCAGTTCTAATTCAGTTCTGTTTACTTTATGATTAGCGGTGTATGTCGGAACGTATATGATACAGAGCTTATAGTTACTGCAGAAGTTGTTTGATTGAGAAAAAAGAGGAGTTGGTAAATAACCTTTCTTTCTTTGACAATTTGAAGAGTTTCACAATAGGCCATAAGACCTCCGAGTTAACTCTCAAATTAGAGAGCAGCGCACGTCCTAGATGTAAAGCTTTGGGGACCTCAAGATTCGTCTACAATGAGTTGTGGTATTATTCCAGTCATTAAAGACAAAATATATCTGATAATTTTTAGAATTTTCAATAGGACTATTTTTTCCTTAACATTTATTTAGCTTAATTTTCTTAAATTATCTTAAATTATTTTACTAATAAAAAACACAACTATAGTAACACCAATCATCATTAACATTTACATAATATTGTTCAATCCACATTTACATACACAGAATATCCATGAATAAGTATCTCTTACAGGAATATTACGAACATCGAGTACATGTTGTACCATATATTCCTATGTACACTTTTCATAATGTTTAAACCAGAAATAAATAAGTACACTTATGAACACACATCATACATATGTTCTTTATGTATATTTTGCACTTACTATGAAATAGAGGATAGTGGATTAATAAAGGCTTTGTAATGAGGGCCTTTTTAAGGGGACAAAATAGATTTCAAGTTTCATTTTACATTCCTAAAATACTCACTTCTAGTTACAAATAGATTAAAACGGAAGTAATAAGATTAAAATACATATATTTTGAATGATTTCAGAACTAAGGAAGCTATCACAGAAGGCCCTTAATGTAGAGCCTTTTCTCTTATATTTGTTCAGTTATTTCCATATGTATTTATGTGCGTATGTAAGTACTTTGTTGTAATTTAAGTGTATGTAAACATATTTTGCTTGAATATTTATTATTACGAATACTAACAGGACAGACAGAATTATTATGAGAATGTTAAATAGGTTGGTCATATATATGTTCAACTAATTTGATTTCAAGCAAAACTTTATAATAAATAGGTGTATGACTTCTTTAACAAATGTGGGCTAGTATTGGTGGCATGTAAAGTTAAACTCTTAGCAAAAAGAAAAACTATTTTAAGACTAAAAGTAATTAATTTATTTCCGGTTTTATTAAGGTCTTTTAAATACTTATAAGTCTATATTATTTTCTATAGATATAAAGTCTTGATTATAGATCAGCATATAGGTTTGACTATAGATCAGTCTAAAGTCCTAACTACAGATGAGTCTATAATCTTGTCATATGCCGTTACTTTGACTTTTGATCAGTCTATAGTCTGGACTATATATCAGTCTATAGTCTGGACTACAAATCACTCTATAGTCTTGTCTATAGATCAGTTTATAGTCTTGACTATAGTCTATAGTCTACAGATCAGTCTATAGACTTGACTATAGATAAGTCTATAGTCCTGACTATAAACCAGTCTATAGTCATGACTATAGATCAGTCTATAATATTGACTACAGATCAGTCTATAGTCTTGACTATACACCAGTCTATAGTTTTGACTGTAGATCAGTCTATAGTCTTTACTATAGATCAGCCTACAGTCTTGACTTTAAATCAGTCTATAGTCTTTACTATAGATCAGTCTATAGTCTTGACTATAGATCAGTCTATAGTCTTGACTATAGATAAGTCTATAGTCTTGACTATAGATAGGTCTATAGTCTTGACTATACATCAATCTATAGTCTTGACTATAGATCAGTCTATGGTCTTGACTATAGATAAGTCTATTTTCTTGACTATAGATCAATCTATAGTCTTGACTATACATCAATCTATAGTCTTAACTATACATCAATCTATAGTCTTGACTATAGATCAGTTTATAGTCTTGACTATAGATAAGTCTATAGTATTGACTATAGATCAGTCTATAGTCTTGACTATAGATCAGTCTATAGTCTTGACTATAGATCAGTCTATAGTCTTGAATATAGATCAGTCTATAGTCTTGACTATACATCAATCTATAGTCTTGACTATAGATCAGTCAATAGTCTTGACTATAGATCAGTCTATAGTCTTGACTACAGATCAGTCTATAGTCTTGAATATAGATCAGATCAAGTTTAATTGTAGATGACTACAGATCAGTCTATAGTCTTAAAATTCAGAATATATACATTTTTAATTCATTCGTTTGCTAATGAATATTAAATTGTAGAAAAATATCAAATAAAAACATATTCTAATCTGTAGTGGCAACGCCAAATATTTGAATAAGTATGAACTAAACATAAGCCTGTACATTTGTGTTATCTATTTAATTATTTGTTTGTTTAATTAAAAACTTTTCTTTGTTTTCAACTTAAAATAATTTGTTATCAGAAATTCCTTTAAACATCTGCCAAATTCTAAATAAATATTCTTTCTATTGTTCTTTGACATGATGTTTTTTTCTTTTTGTCATACTTTGTTGTGTTAACAGGAAATGAAAATTATTTTATGTCGATGAAAGGTCTGTACTATATAAAGGAATATAGTTACGCTATATCATATGTGGAACAATTTGTTGGTTTAGAACTTAGAAATTAAACTTTGTTAATTTTTGTGAACCAGTCTAGTACCTGCATGATTATATACTCATCTGCCAAAGCTTTGTCATTTTTGTGTGCCAATGATAAATATTTGTTTTTTGTTATTGGAATAACTGAATTGTTTTTTTTCTGTTTTAACTTAAAGTGAAAATGCGAATGTATTTTCTTGATGTTAAATCATCCTTTTTTTAAATGTTCATGTTTAATAAAAAGTAAGAATTTAAAGAAATTTTTTTCTTTAAGAAATTATTAATTTTGCTGTTACCAATATAAATTGTCTTAAATTTCAGTAAAAATCTATTTATTGCCCTCAGAAACTAATTTTGTTTTCTCTTTTGTCTTTGCTCCTGTTACAATACAATATATGATATGAAGTTAATGTAAACTATATACTTTTTAAGAAAAACAAAATCCAATTTACTTAAGCACAAAATGCCAGGGTGTTGTTATAAGATGGTGGGGTGCTGTTTAAAAAGGGAGTATGTTGCAGTGTGTGTGTGTGATAAGAAGACAAATCATCTTTGTTGTCTTTGTTTTATTGTAACATCCGTACAGGAAACAGGTGACACAGTTGTCGTCTTCAGGCAAGATTTTTTTTGTTTGTCTCTCATAAAGATTTGGCAGCAAAAATCAAGATGAAAATGAAGACAAAAGTGAAGTTTTTTTTACGACCCATAGGTGTATGAGGAGAAAAGTAAATAAAATACAGTTTTTATAAGTTATATATTGATAGCTTGAGAAGCAAAGGTGGTGAACTCCATTATTAACTTTATTAACTTACTAACTAACTAACTAACTAACTAACTAACTAACTAACTAACTAACTAACTAACTAACTAACTAACTAACTAACTTAATAACTTACTAACTTACTAACTTACTAACTTACTAACTTACTAACTTACTAACTTACTAACTTACTAACTTACTAACTTACTAACTTACTAACTTACTAACTTACTAACTTACTAACTTACTAACTTACTAACTTACTAACTAACTAACTAACTAACTAACTAACTAACTAACTAACTAACTAACTAACTAACTTACTAACTAACTTACTAACTTACTTACTATCTCACTACTGGAGTTAGCTACTTCTGCTTCTACACTTTTTACATATTTACTGTTTGCTATAAATATGTGTGTTTGTATATAAAAGTTATTAAGTTTTAAGCCTGTTAAGCGTTAAATTACAAAAAAAGGAACGTAAAAGTAATTTTATGATTTACGCCTGAATTACCGGTAGTTGTACTCGAGGACGAAAGCACGCACACCTATAAGCATATACATATGCATGTTTTAACAAAAGGACATTAAATATTTGCAAAGACACGCAATCATGTATGTGAAGAAAATATTTAGCGATTTATTCGAGGGAAAGAACTAAAATTTATTTAAAACAAGATTTTATGGAAGGAATTTGATAAAAAAAAAATCGAAAAAAAAATTTGATTTAAAAAAAATTTTAGTTCATAATTGATTTTAAGTTTATAAACGTTTGTTAATTGTTTGTAGTATTATTAAGTATTTTACAAAAATATGAAATTTTTCGATTGGCCTTTATCTATTGTTAAAGTAATTGTTTATTCCCCCAATTTCATATAAAAGCAGACATGTAAAGAAATAAATTGCGGAGAGTGTGTTTATGTACGTAAATATTTTATTTCCTTAAAATTGTCACGAAATTGTTGAGTAAAGTTTTTTGGTAAAAAATTATCCTGAAAAATGTCCAAAAGGTGGTATGAGAGTTATTTATTCTTATATGAAAAATTGAAGTGTCAAAATATTTTTTTTGATTAAAGTTGTTGTTCTTCTTAAGGCAAAAAATTTAAAAACATTAAACAACAATTGTTCATTTAAAGTCTTGCCTTATCTACTAGTAAGTAAATTAACTATGGCAACTATGGCCACTTAGGCAGTGGCTTATTAACTAAGAATAGCAAATGAAAAAAAATGAAAATTTTTAACAGATATTAAGAATTTTTGTTATGGTTTATTAAGAAAATAAAATAGATTTAAATTTAATATTTTTAATGGATTTTATAAAATGAAATATATTTAAGGGGGGAATTTAGCTCAAAGTAGCTTGAAAAATAGACAACTGTTACCATGATAATAGAATTATTGTATTACATTTATGATTAATTTAAAATTACTTTATGGGATTTAGGTTGTACATCGGTTATTTGTTATATATTTTTTTTAATACTCTATGTAGCAGACTGATCCCATTCAATAAGTTTATGTTTGTATGTAGTATGTATATTAGGAAGACAAATTATATAGCAATAGATGAAAAATGTTTCGAAAATTTACATATATAAAATTTTTAACATTACAAATTAATGTTATACATTTTAGTTAAATATAATGAGTTTCTGTGCCAACAAAAAAGGTTCTTTTATCATCATTAACCCAGACAAAGGTGACACAAACTCTTCTAGTTTTGTTCAAGTTCTGTTCTAGTTCAGTTCTAGTTCTGTTCTAGTTCTGTTCTAGTTCTGTTCTAGTTCTTCTAGTTCTGTTTTAGTTCTGTTCTAGTTCTGTTCTAGTTATGTTCTAGTTATGTTCCAGTTCTGTTCTAGTTCTGTTCTAGTTCTGTTCTAGTTCTGTTCTAGTTCTGTTCTAGTTCTGTTCTAGTTCTGTTCTAGTTCTGTTCTAGTTCTGTTCTAGTTCTGTTCTAGTTCTGTTCTAGTTCTGTTCTAGTTCTGTTCTAGTTCTGTTCTAGTTCTGTTCTAGTTCTGTTCTAGTTCTGTTCTAGTTCTGTTCTAGTTCTGTTCTAGTTATGTTCTAATTCTGTTCTAGTTATGTTCTAGCTCTGTTCTAGTTCTTTTTAAGTTCTAGAGCAGTTTTAATGTACATCCTGTGATTGTGTTATGAATAATGATGCTAGATTTAATATTTAAAATTTTAATTATGACGATTAATGATTTACAAACCTTTAAATATATGTTCCAGTGAATTGCTCATTATGTGCCACAGTTGTACATCACCAGATTTTGTGGCCAAAATTAAATGTTGTTTACTGGGCGCCACACAAACGTCACGTATTGGTCCCGTACCCGAGACTGTCATTGTGCGTATTTGTGATGGCAAAGGGGCCGGTAGCCAACCAGTTAAGGGCACCAGCAATGGCACAGTGTAACCATCACACCAGGCGGTAGCTGAACGTACCGTCATACTTAATAATGAAGTGTCATTTTCATCATGTTCACTAATCGGTCTTAACCAGGCTATAAGCTAAATAGAGCGGAATAGAAAATTGTTGAAGAAAAAAACTACATTGTTAGTTAAAGTAAACTACAAGCAAAAAGATGAATGAGATAAAGTAAGGATGTATGTGCATATGTACATACGTAAAAGAAAACACGCACATGTCAGTAACAATTTACTTGAACATAAATTGCGTGCTGTGGTGCTAGTCCGTTATGTGCTGTTTTCTTATTTCTCCACTTTCACTTACCTGTGCTCCCAGTTGCATGGGGTCACGTGTTAATACATCACTTGATTTTCTTATCGTATAATAAATAAGTTCTATATCACGATCCAACAAATAACAACGTACATGTTCGATTAAACAACGTAAATAACTTATGGATACAGTTTGTACCTGTCAAGTGAAATGGGGAGAACGAAAAAAAAACATTAAGAAAAATTGTTTTAATAAATTGTTTATTTTTAAAATTAAATAAATGTACTTGTTATATAATTTGTAATTTAGTATTCTTTGTATGTATGTAATTTTGTGTGTGCCCAGTTATTTAAAAATCAATCAAGAGGAAATTGTTTAATTGTTGTTGAGTAACCACAGACAATGTTGAAGTGAGTAATTTAGCATAAACAATATTTATCGGACAGACTTAAAATTTGTAAGAGGAAAAAAAAAACAATTAATAATAAAGTCGGTCATTTCCATTCGTATAAAAACCGACATTGGTTCATATTGGGGCATATGAACAAATCGTCACGAATTAAGGTTTAGTTCTAGATCAGTTCTGTTCTAGTTCTGTTCTAGTTCTGTTATAGTTCTGTTCTAGTTCTGTTCTAGTTCTGTTCTAGTTCTGTTCTAGTTCTGTTCTAGTTCTGTTCTAGTTCTGTTCTAGTTATGTTCTAGTTCTGTTCTTGTTCAGTTCTAGTTCTGTTCAAGTTCTGTTCTCATTCTAGTTCTACTTCAAAAAATTTCAGCTGGTCTTAGCTTAGCCACTAGTTTTTGTTATTACAATCATCTGAAAAGCATAATTGATCTTTACAATAAGTTTTAATATAAATATTTGGTGACATTAAATTTAACTCCATGTTTTAATTACTATGTAATTAAAATGTTGTTAATTTTTTGTTATAAAAACTTATCTGCATATTTTTTGATGTGAACTTTTTTATTCGGTTTTTATGTCTCTGCATTTAAATGTGTATTTTCATGTTAATTTTTTCTTTCTACATTAATGCTTTCGTTTTATTGACAGTCATTAAAGTTTTAATTATCGCCACAAGTTTTAGCGTTCGCTCTTTAATATTTAAAAAATTCATATTTAAAATATTTTTGTAATCATCTCCTATGTCCCAAACTTTCTTAAGTGTTCTTTTGAAGACTCATTTTAATAACTACATTTTCGTTAACGATTGATGTTTTCCTATAGATACATAACGGCAATTACTACTCTGCATATAGATAAAACTTTAAACTACAACAAAAAGATAAAACATTTTATTCATAAAGTCAATCATATTTTTTCTTATTGTTTGCTCATCTTCTTTTGTCAACACATTTCAACATTCAAACGTTTAAATAGGAATACGAACGTGCTGGCTGCACTTTCTATCGCATTCTTCAACTGTGACAATATTTTCATAACAAATTTGTTCGCGTATAAAAACAAGAGGGCAGAACGGATGGATCAGGTATGGGAAATTGAAATTGTCAACAAACAGTTTTAATTAAAACTGGATTAACTGGACTAGACTAGACTATTGACTAGACTATAGACTAGACTATAGACTAGACTATAGACTAGATTATAGACTAGACTATAGAATAGACTATAGAATAGACTATAGACTAGGCTATAGACTAGACTATAGACTGGACTATAGACTAGACTATAGACTAGACTATAGACTAGACTATAGACTAGACTATAGACTAGACTATAGACTAGACTATAGACTAGACTATAGACTAGACTATAGACTAGACTATAGACTAGACTATAGACTAGACTATAGACTAGACTATAGACTAGACTATAGACTAGACTATAGACTAGACTATAGACTAGACTATAGACTAGACTAAACACCAGACTATAGACTAGACTATAGAATAGACTATAGACTAGACTATAGACTGGACTATACAATAGAGTATAGACTAGACTAAAGACTAGACTATAGATTATACAAAAGTATTGTAAAATGTATTGATCTACTAAATTTTCCAATCTGTTACTGATGTTTCCATCCCTGTGCTCTATGTTTGTAAGAGTTAAGCAGGACGAGAGAATAAGAATAAATACAAATTTTAATAACATTTTACTGTTATTATCCCTATTGTGTGGGTGAACGTTTGAGAGGTGTATAATAGTTATGTTGCCGTTGTTGGAGTTGTTGTAGAATGATTATTTGTTGTTTAATGTTCGTTTCAAAGGACAATTTCAGTGGAACATTTAATTTGTGTGACATTGTTGTCATACTGTATTATAGTAGTAGTTGTGGATGTCCTTGATGTTTTATTTGTGTGTTTGTTTGTATACATATACAATTGTTTTTGAAAAAAGATAAAATGACATAGTTTATTGTATGCGCTTTAATTAAGAAAAACAAATGCTGGCGACAATGACTCCGATAGATGGGCAAAATGATACACACACAAACACACGATGGTCGAAAATGATGATGATGATGATGAGGGCGTTGATGTCATTACGAACTGTAGAATAAGGTGAAATATTTACTTTACGTGTGTGTGTATGTATTGTATTGTTTGCAGTTTCATTTGTATTTATTTAAATCAACAAATTGATTAAATAAATATATAAGTAATTTGTTTATTTGTAAACTGTATGAATAAACAGAGAAGAAATTTAACGTAGTTATTTTTTGATAATATTCGTAGTGTACATTCATACATACATACAGACATGTATGTAATACCTTTAACAATTTGAAACGTAAAAAATTTAATTAGTTTTTACAATTCGATGAAAAGCTAATTGTTTTTCAAATAAAATTTTTTTCATAGTAAGAGGTATCATATAAATATCATTCATATTTTACATGAATACATGTGAATATTTTCATGAAATTTTTGCGTATGAGTGATATTTTTACATATTAAAGTTAATAATTGATCATACTCATAATTTATTACTAACATCTTTTCTTAAAACAAACTTATGAAATGTATAACACTTTCTTTAACCTTTTGTCCACAAGCAAACATCTTGCTGCATATTAACAAGCCTTTTCCCTATTTAATTTTAATTTTTCACATATTTTTAATTAAAATATTTCCGTTATAAATTATTTTAATATGAATGAATATAAAAATAACTGAACATTTGCAAAATCTTTATAATACCAACAACCTATTTTTAGCTTGGTGTCCTTGACAATTAACAATTTATCTTGTGTTTGCTCGAAAAAGAAGAAAAATGTGCCACAAGCAAAAAAAAACTAAACTAAATGTTGGAAAAATAAAGCAACATAAGTACTAGTATTGTACACTTTCTACTTGTTGTCTGTACAAAATAAAATATTTAAATAAAAACAGAAATTTTGTATAAATAGATTTGCAGGTTAGACCGGCTCCTAAGTAAGAGGAGGTAAAAAATGTAAAGGTTTTTTAATAGATATTGTTATTCTTTGGAGCTAGTAGATAAATTTTTTTGTAAAAGCTGTAATGAGTGGGCCACCCTAACTATACGGGTCATTCCATTGCTAACTAACTAACTAATTAACTAACTAACTAACTAACTAACTAACTAACTAACTAACTAACTAACTAACTAACTAACTAACTAACTAACTAACTAACTAACTAACTCACTCACTAACTAACTAACTTACTAACTAACTAACTAACTAACTAACTAACTAACTAACTAACTAACTAACTAACTAACTAACTAACTAACTAACTAACTAATTTACTAACTTAATAATTTACTAACTTACTAACTTACTAACTTACTAACTTACTAACTTACTAACTTACTAACTTACTAACTTACTAACTTACTAACTTACTAACTTACTAACTTACTAACTTACTAACTTACTAACTTACTAACTTACTAACTTACTAACTTACTAACTTACTAACTTACTAACTTACTAACTTACTAACTTACTAACTTACTAACTTACTAACTTACTAACTTACTAACTTACTAACTTACTTTACCTTTTTAGCGGGAACGAATGTAAATATTTCCATATATTAAAAATAAACTGTATGACAATAATAATAGAGAAATTTATAATTTACGACGTGTATGTGTTAAATTTTGTCAAATTTTATGGACAAACAGATAGGACATAGCTATTTTGACTCAGAAGACAATTGGTAAAGGGCCAATTATCACTACATACACTATTATAGGTCTAAAAATATATGTATATTTTTTTAAATTAAAATATGGAATGACACATACATATTCTTACATGTTTATAAATATTTACATGAAAAATTTGAAAACATGTATAATATATATTTTTTTGTATATTTTACAAGTTTCAAGGGTTTCCCTTATTACGAACATCTATTGATTTCCTTTGTTTAAACAAAGTAATAAAACTGGAAGAAATCAATGTTGTTAATGGTGTTAGAACCTAATTTGACATTTATAAGTTTTTCCTTTAAAAAGTTGAAGGAAACCCCTGAGCAAGATCCTCAAAGTATTAAAATGCACTTTTACTCTGACGTTTTTTTTTTTTGTTTCTTTAATACTAAGTATATAAATGCAAATGTATTTATGCAGATATGTATGTGGGTGTATAAGTAAAAAATAAAATTTATTGTTACTGTTGAAGCATTTATGAAAAAAATATATAAAATTTTAGTTTTTTTATTTGTAATTTAGTTAGTTTGCATTAATAAACCAAATTGCAATTAAGTGTATGTGAAGATTTATGGGGAAAAACAAAAAGTTTATTTATGTGCAAAATACTGACATTTTGTATTTTAAAGAAATTTGTTAAGGAAAAGTTGAGTTTTCGACAAGGAAAAGTTGTTCTATTTATCTTATTTAAATTAGGAATGGAAAAAGTAAAACAAATATGTAAAATTTGTAGTAATAAAAAAGAAACTTAAAAAATAAAAAAAACTTTACTTAATATTATAAAAGTAAAACTATTTTCTGATGCATTATTTTGGGTTAAAAATATGAAAATCCCAATTTGAAATAGAATCTTAACTAAATGTGAATCTATAATAGGAATACTTATTAATTTTTTTCCAATTTTTTATGATATTGAAGGATCTTTGTATTGACTGTCTATACAAATTTAAAAAAAAGGTTATTTGTTAATTTTTAGTTCTCTTCTTGAGTTTCTCTATTTAATTTATATATTTTCTATGTCTATTTTTTGTACACACAGGACATTTCATAAACTTAAACAATCTATTATTTTAGATTAAAAACTTTTAACAAATTTTTAACACACCAAGGCACCAAATGTGCATTGAATCCTTCACTTCTACAGTTTCCTGTTCTCATTATGTCTACTGTGTCTAAAATAATTGCAAGCAATTTGTATGGATTTTCCTTTTAGCTTTTGTTATTACTACAAATTAATTCCAGGGCTGTGATTGTAATCAATATTGTTTACGGTTCAGACAAAGTGACAAGAGTGTCTTAAGAGGAAGAGAGAGAGAGTCTAGAATCGAAACTATAAAAAAGATATAGCTGAGACTATAGAGGGCCTACAAGACAAGACTATAGAGAGTCTATAGCCGAGACTATTTAGATTCTATTGTAAAGACTATATATAGTCTATAGTCAAGACTATAGAGCTAGTCAAGATTATGGAGAATTAAAGAGAAGAATATATAGAGAGTCTATTGTTAAGACTCTAAAGAGTCCATAGTCATGACTATAGAGAGTCTATATTTAAGACTATAGATAGTCTATAGTCAAGACTATAAAGAGTCTACAGTCAAGGCTATAGTTAAGACCATAGATAGTCTATAGTCCAGACTATAGAGAGTCTATATCCGAGACTATTGAGAGTTTATAGTCAAGGCTATAGAGAGTCTATAGTCAAGACTATAGAGTGTTTATAGTCAAGACAATAGTCTATAGTCAAGACTATAGTCAAGACCATAGAAAGTCCATAGTCAAGACTATAGAGATTATATAGTCAAGACTATAGAAAGTCCATAGTTAAGACTACAGAAAGTCTATAGTCAAGACAATGGAGAGTCTATAGTTTAGACTATTGAGAGTCTATAGGTATGACTATGAAGAGTCTAGAGTCAAGATTATAGTAAATCATAGTCGAGACTATTGCGAGTCTAATGTCGTGACTATAGAGAGTTTATAGTCAAGTCTATATAGAGTCTATAGCCGAGACTCTTTGGAGTCTATAGACGAGTCTATTTAAATTCTACAGCCGAGACCATTTAGAGTTTATAGCCCAGACTATAGAGAGGCTATAGTCAGGACTAAAGAGAGTTTGTAGTCAAGACTATAGAGTCTATAGTCAAGACTATAGAGGGTCTATAGTTAAGACTATAAAGGGTCTATAGTCAAGACTATAATGATTCTATATTCAAGACTATATAAAGTCTGTAGTCCAGATCATTTCAGTCTATTTTCGATAATAGTCTTACCTATGAAGTCTATATGGAGTCTATAGTCAAGACTAAAGAAATATACTATAGTCAAGACTATAGAGAGTCTTATTTCAAAAATAAATCTTTGAACTACAAACATTAATTTGCATGAAAATCCCAACCCTGTTCATTGTTCTTAAAAACTTAAAAATTCATTATTTTCTTCTTCATTGTAGTGATTGCTATTGGGCTTTACAAGTTGAAAGTATTTACAAAAAAATAATTAGATATTAAACAAGACGACAGATTTTGTTGTGCAACAATAGCAAGAAATTAAATGAAAAAAGTAACCGGAAAATATTATAATAGTTTCTTGTTGTTTTTCATGTAGTAAGATGAAAATAAAAATAATAAAGAATTTCATTAAAAGATTACAATTGAAAAGTAAACTGAAATAATTTCTTGTTTCTATTTCATTATTTTATGTTATAATTGAAATGTTTTTAAACATAAAATAAACAAAGTGAAGAAATTTAAACTCGAAACTAATGGTTAACGGACTTCTTTTTATTTGTCTCCAAAAAGAATACTGTTTTCATTTTGACTGATATTCGGTAATATAAATATATATTTTTTGTAAAGATCAATTTGTATTTTCTCGTTATGTAGATAATTTCAAAAATACTCACCGCTGCCAATAGAAAATCAAAATTGCACACAGCAATTTGTTTAAATTTGTCCATATCATCGGAACGCATCAAATGATGCCAACTTTCCTCCACATGACGCATGCTATACGAAACATCTGCCGCCATGGGATTATAAAATGTTGAAGTATCATCATTCGGATGTCCCGATGGTTTACGACCACCCGAAAATGTATCCTTATCCTTCATGGTCGTCTGACTGGCTAACGATTGTTTATCATCACTTATCTCTCTTTCTGTACTCTCGTCCTCTTCTTCTTCGCAATCCTGCTCTTCGGGATCGGCAGGGAAGAAGATATTTGCAATGGCTATATGCATGGAACGTATACTGTTGGTGTCCATGTAACGTGTACGTGACAATTGTTTGCAGTAGGGATAACGCCATTGGATTAGAACTTTGCCGGACATGATTTTGTCGCGCAGCAAGAAACCTGAAAAAGGATATTAAAGATGTTTTAGTAGATTTATAGATTTGATTACGTAACTTTCTTAAATCGGGACAACAGGAAAGCATATAGGCGAGACTAATGGAGTTGATAGTCGAGACCATAGAGGGTGAATAATAGAGACTGTAATAGTATAACATTTAAAACTATATTAAATATATAGACGCGACTACTGAGAGTCAATATTGGGGACTCTAGAGTTGAGACTCCTAAGCATTTATAGTCGAGACAATAGGGAGTTCTAAGTCAAGACTATAGAGAGTCTGTAGCCGAGACTTTAGAGAGACTACAGCCCAGACTATATAAAGAGTCTATAGTTGAAACTACTAATAGTCTATAGTGAAGATAGTAGCATATATGTAAACGAGACTATAAAGAGTTTAACTATAGAATGTCTACAATCTATTCTACAGTCTAGGCTAAAGATAGTCTATAGTCGAGACTATATACAGTCTATAGACTATAGAGACTATAAAGAGTCCATAGTCTCTCTATAGACAGTCTAGACTATATAGAGTGTATACTTGAGACTACAGAAAGTCTATAGTCGAGACTATAGAGAGTTTATAGTCGAGACTATAGAAAGCCTATAGACAAGATTATAGAGAGACTATAATCTCTTTAGAGCATCTATAGTCGAGACAAAAGAGAGTTTATAGTACAGACCAAAAATAGTCTATTGCAGAGACTACAGAGAGAGACCATAGAGAGTCCATATAAGAGATTATAGGGAGTCTGTAGTCGAGACTATAGAGAGTCTATAATGGATACTTTAGAGAGTCTATAGTCGAGACTATAGAGAGTCTATAGTCGAGACTATAGAGAGTCTATAGTCGAGACTATAGAGAGTCTATAGTCGAGACTATAGAGAGTCTATAGTCGAGACTATAGAGAGTCTATAGTCGAGACTTTAGAGAGTCTATAGTCGAGACTATAGAGAGTCTATAATCGAGACTATAGAGAGTCTATAATCGAGACTATAGTGAGTCTATAATCGAGTCCAGACAATAGGGAGTCAACAGAAGCTACTATAGAAAGTCATAGTCTATAATAAAGATAATCTATAGCTGAGATTAAATAATGTCTTAATTCCAGACCAGAGATAGTCTATAGGCCAGACCAATGGTAGTGTATGGCCCAGATATAGGATAGTCTATTGTCGAGGCTGAAAAGAGTCTACAGAGAGTTCATATTTGAAACTGTATGGATTCTATAGAGAGGCTACTGTCGAGACTGTATGGAGTCTACAGTCGTGACTATAGAAAGTCTATAGGGAGTCTATATTCGAGACTATAGGCATTCTATAGTCGAGACTATAGGGATTCTATAGTCGAGACTATAGGGAGTCTATAGTCGAGTTTATAGGGAGTCTATAGTTGAGACTATAGAGAGGCTATAGCCTAGACTATAGAGAGTCTATAGCCGAGACTATAGGGAGTCTATAGTAGAGAGTATAAAAAACAAAGAGAGAACAATATTTATATTCTATATTTTAACTAATACTCACTCATTTCATTGTGTATTTTCTTAAATGATGAAAAACAAAAGTTTCCCCTCTCCGATGTGATGCAGGCCTCAGGATCATCGATAGGCATTAACAATTCCAACAGTTCCGTTTCAGATAAGCCAAATTCCGATAAAGTTAAATAGGCTGCCAAACGGCCAAAACCTTTTCTACCATATTTTAATTCTAAATTATCAAATTGCTTTTCTAAAAATTCTATAAAAGTTAAATTATTGTCACTGGACAATTGCTTTCTCAAAACGGTGTGATTATTCTCATGCGCCAAATCAAATAGATATTCTGTAGACTTAAAACGATCCTTTTGCATTTGGGTAAATTTTAACTGTTCCACCGGTGTAGTGGTGGAACAAATCAATTGCACATTCCAGGGCAGAGAGGTGGGTAACCAGGAGAGTGCAGCCACAATATCACAATCCAAAGGATTTAATAAATGCAAATCATCTATAAACAAGAAAAGAACATCAAAATTCATGTCCTCTATGCGACGCAGCAAATTCTGGAACCAATTGTTTATGTAGAGCGGATCAAAGGAGGCATCCTTGGGTAGATAGCCTTCGGGTATATTAAAGATAATGGAAATTTGCTGACACAATACTCTTAACATTTCCAAATTATAGGCTGAACGTGGAGAGGCTGCCGCAAAACGTACTATACGATGTACTCGTGTTTGGGGCTGAAACCAATTCTTAACATCGTGATAAAGTTCTGTCATTAACGTACTCTTGCCACTGCCATGTGTACCACATATAAAGTAGGGTGCATGTCTGCTGCCATTACGGAAGTTTGCCATTAAATTTAGTTTTAAACGTTCCACTACGGGTGATTTAATTAAGGCTTTGGCATCTTGATGTTCCTTTAAAATGCGTAAATGTGTTGAATGTTCATGAAATATTTCCTGCAAGTGAAAAAAAAGAAAGAAATTTCGGTCGAAGGGTGAGAAATACAACACGATGTTTGAAAGTATTGTTGTTAATTAATACAATTAAAATGTTTTAAAAGCTCTGTTAGAGTGTAAGTAAATTATATTTAATTTTCTTTTAGAGAACTAATTAAATTACAAAAATATTTTTTCCACAGTTTCACTTGAGTAAGAAATTTAAAGATTTTTTTAAACTCAAAAATATGAAGAAAAGGACCAACTGAGATCTATAAACATAAAGAATGAATCTTAATTTCTTACTTGCTTTGTCACAGATATAATTTTACATTATCCTTGCTATCCTTTTAGCTAGCGCTAAAAAAACCTCAAAAACTTCAACATAAAATACGTTTTTTTTGTTTTGGTATAATTTATCACTGATTTTTTTGTTGTTACATTATTTTACAATATTTAATCTGATTTTGACAAAAACAATTTACTAAAAAATACCAACAAATACTATTATTTTTCCTTAATGCACTTGCCATTCAAATTATTTTTGTCATCATTGTCTCCACAGTGAAAATACAATTTGCTTCATGTCATAGAAGGAAATTGAATAAAATCGTTGACACTCAAACGAATATTTCTTAAATATTAAAAAAAAATTTCTTTTTTTTTGGGAGGGGAGGAAAAAAAGAAAAAATGGGTTTTAACTCCTACTTTAAAATGTAACGGTAGCAAAAGAAGCAAAAAATGAAGAGATAACGGTAAAAAGCATATAAAATACATTCTTTAGATTTAGTTGCTTTTGTACTGGGAGTGCATGAAAAATTAAATGAAAAACATTTTATAAATTTTTAGAAAGTAGAGCAAAATAGATCCCACTAAAACTTGTTGGAGATGATGTAGAATGAACTAAAAAAAGGTCTGAAGAGACTATATATCTGTCTATAGTCGGGTCTATAGAACAGTATAGAACACTCTGTAGTCGTGACTGTAGAACAGTCTATATTCCAGACTATAAAACAGTTTATAGTCTATAGTCTAAACTATAGAACAGTTATAGTATATATTAAACATTCTATAGTCCAGATTAAAACAGAGTGAATAGTTAAGACTATAGTACAGTCTATAGTCGATACTATAGAACATTCTATAGTCGAAACTATACAACAGTCTACAGACGAGACTACACAACAGTCTATAGTCGAGACTATAAAACAGTCTATAGTCAAGACTATACAACAGTCTATAGTCGAGACTATAGAATAGACTATCGTCGCAACTATAGAACAGTCTATCGTCGCAACTATAGAACAGTCTATAGTCGATTCTATAAAACAGTCTATAGTCCAGACTATAGAACATTAGTCGAGACTATAGAACAGTCTATAGTCGAGACTATAGAACAGTCTATAATCGAGACTATAGAACAGTCTATAGTCGAGACTATAAAACAATTTATAGTCCAGACTATAGAACAGTCTATAGTCGAGACTATAGAGCTGTCTATAGTCGAGACTATAAAACAGTCTATAGTCGAGACTATAAAACAGTCTGTAGTCGAGACTATAAAACAGTCTATAGTCGAGACTATAGAACAGTCTATAGTCGAGAATATAGAACAGTCTATAGTCGAGAGTATAGAACAGTCTATAGTCGAGAGTATAGAACAGTCTATAGTGGAGACTATAGAACAGTCTATAGTGGAGACTATAGAACAGTCTATAGTCGAGACTATAAAACAGTCTATAGTTTAGACTATAAATGAGTCTATAGTCTAGACTATAAAAGAGTCTATAATCGAGACTATGGAACAGCCTGTAGTCGAGATTATAGAAAAGTATGTAGTTGAGACTATAGAACAGTCTATAATCAAGACAGTCTATATTCCAGACTATAGAACAGTCAATAGTCCAGAATATAGAACAATCTATAGACCAGACTATAGAACAGTTTATAGTCCAGACTATAGAACAGTTTATAGTCCAGATTATAGAATAGTCTATAGTCGAGACTAGAGAACAGTCGAGACTAGAGAACAGTCTATATTTGAGACTAGAGAACTGTCTATAGTCGAGATTATAGAACAGTCGAGACTATAGAACAGTCTATATTCGAGACTATAAAACAGTCTATAGTCGAGACTATAGAACAGTCTATAGTCGAGACTATAAAACAGTCTTTAGTCGAGACTATAAAACAGTCTATAGCCTAGACTAAAAAAGAGTCTATAATCGAGACTATAAAAGAGTCTATAATCGAGACTATAGAACAGTCTATAGTCGATACTATAGAACAGTCTATAGTCGATACTATACAAAAGTCTATAGTTGATATTATAGAACATTCTATAGTCGATACTATAGAACATTCTATAGTCGAGACTATAGAACATTCTATAGTCGAGACTATAGAACAGTCTATTGTCCAGACTATAGAATAGTTTATAGTCGATACTATAGAACAGTCTTTAATCTAGACTATAGAACAGTCTTCGATTCGATTCATACGAATAATATTGCTGGGTTACACCATTACGTAAACAAACTAGTAATACCATATTTAGTCCTAGTCGAAGAAAAAAAGAAATGCGGAAAGTAAAGAGAAAAAATCCAATTTGTTGAGTGCTCCTTTTGTAAGAATGGTAAAATGGAAAAAAGTATGGCCCAAATACCCAGTTCCAACAAATGAGCAAACAAGGCCAACAGACAGCAACTACCACAAAATCTAAAAAGCCATATAAAATGCAAACAAAATTCAACTGAAACATATTTAAATGTTTGGCGAAATATATATTTTGTATTTGTGTGTGTTATTATGTTTGAGTGTATTTATTTGTGTGCACATATAAATTATATAGACAAAAAAAACAAATACAAACTTGTGCAAAGAAAATTGTCTCATTTAAAATGTATAGCCAGCAAACATACATATATGTAGCATTGGACCGGAGTTGAGTCCGCTTGAAAAACGAAACTTTTCTTAAACATTTGAGAATTGAAAATATATTTTAACAAACCATTGAGGAGAGTTTTGAAATTTCATTAAATATTTGATATGTTTGCTGGGTTATGGAAGGAAAACGAATGGAAGACAAATTGAAATACGGTAATTTCTGTATGAACATTGAAAATGAGAACGAATGAAATTGTAATAAAAAAAAAGAACTCTGTTCATAAAATATTAAATAATATTATTACGAGTTTACTAATGCCGCTGCTGTTGTTGATGATGAGGATGAGGAAGGTTTTATTACTGATGATGTTGATAAAAATGTTGTTGATGATGTTGATGACGACGACGATGATAATGAATGGCGTTGGTGATATTATTGCATCATGATATAATTTCGTTAACAATGACACTTGAGAATTTAATGATTTCGAAATTGAGAAATGAAAGGGCTCAAAATATTAAATTTGTATATCTGTACATACATATACATATGTATGTATAAGAAAAATGACAATAAGGTACTTGTCGATTTACTGCTTCAAATTCCATTTTGTTTGCATGTTTATTTTCCACTTTTTTCCTTTTCCTGATACTCAAAACATCATTTACAGGTAGAATATATAATAATTTGAATTTCTATTTCTATAAAAAATAGATAGAGTTCGTTCTTCTATTCAAATCTGTCCACTTAACATCAACTACAGTCATATTTATAACTAGAATATTGAAAGTATACAAAGGTTATATATACTGAGAAAAATAAGTTTTGATATTAAATTTTCTTTAAGTTTCTATTAAGTCTAAAATTGGGTTTCAAGAACAGGTTAAGAGTCGGGACTAAAGTTTTAAAAGAGATTAACTTAAAAGGACATTAAGAGACTGAGATTAACTTAAAGGACTATAGAGAGTCTATAGTCAGGACTATAGAGAGTCCATAATCAGGACTATACAGAGTCTATAGTCAGTAGTATAGAGTCTATTGTCAGGACTATGGAGAGTCTATTGTCAGGACTATAGTCAGGTCTATAGAGAGCCTATAGTCAGAACTATGGTTAGGACTAGAACAATAGAGAGTATAAAGTCAGGACTATAGAGAGTCTATTGTCAGGACTATAGGAAGTCTATAGTCAGGACTATAGGAAGTCTATAATCAGGACTAAAGAGAGTCTGAAGTCAGGACCATAGAGATTCTAATTTCAGAATTATAGAGATTCTATAGTCAGGACTGTAGAGAATCTACATTCAGGACTATAGAGAGTCTATAATCAGGACTACAGAAAGTCTATTGTCAGGACTATAGAGAGTCTATTGTCAGGACTATAGAGAGTCTATAGTAAGGACTATAGAGAGTCTATAGTCAGGACTATAGAGAGTCTATAGTCAGGACTATAGAGAGTATAGTCAGGACTATAGAGAGTCTATTGTGAGGACTATAGAGAGTCTATAGTCAGTACTATAGAGAGTCTATTGTCAGGACTATATAGAGTCTATTGTCAGGTCTATAGAGAGCCTACAGTCAAAACTATTGTCAGGACTAGAACAATAGAGAGTATAAAGTCATGACTATAGAGAGTCTATTGTCAGGACTGTAGAGAGTCTGTAGTCAGGACTATAGAGATTCTATACTCAGGATTATAGAGAATCTATAGTTAGGACTATACAGAATCTATATTCAGGACTATAGAGAGTCTATATTCAGGACTATAGAGAATCTATAGTTAGAACTACAGAGTGTCAAGAGTCTATAATCGATACTATGGAGAGTCCATACTTGGTATTATAGAGGGTCTATAGAGGGGACTATAGGAAGTCTAAAGACATTTAAGAACGAGAATATTCTATAGTCGAGATTATAAAAGACTATATAGTCAAGACTATAGAAGAATCTACAGTTGAATATAGTAAAGAGTCTATACATTGAAAACTCTTTAGTAGGTTCTATAGAATAAGGTAAATTTTTAAATTGGGAATATTTTTTTTCGAACCTGTTTAGGCTGTATATTTTTTTCCAGTGCATTTCCTTTTTCACAATTTCAATAGATACAAAAGCCATTGAAAACGAGTTGTGAAGTACTTGTAAAAAAACATGGTTTAAGTTGATAACAACAAGGTTAACATGTACAACAAGGTTTATAGATATACAGCGAACTACCAATGTAAGTACCTTTGTATGTGAATTATATATATGACCCAACAGTGCATATGAGAGTTACCAAGTTCATCTATATCTTATTAGCTAAAACTTTATCTTATAATAGGAAGGCGTAGTTGCAGCTTCTTCAATGTTATTACGAAACTAGATCAATAACTACTTAAATTATTGTTGATCGATTTAATTATTATAAGTACAAATGTTGAATGGAATGTAAATAATGTATCTATTTGAAAGCTGCAGGTAGCAGTCAACCAATTTTATTCTTACTAACAGTTGAATATATGTGGAATACTATGTATTTGTATAATAGATTGTATTGTGTAAATATGTATACATATGATTTCTATATGTACGTCTGGTTAAATATGCATGTACGTACACTGTAAATAATCCATACCTTTTATATTTTCGTAAAATGAGAAAATAATATTTCATATTATGTATGAAATTTTCATTAATATTACAAAAAAAACACAGGTTTTTTATAAAGTTAAGCATGGATTGTTTTCAGTGTAGGAAAATATTACTCTAACACAGCACTTACTGAAGTAAAATGATGTTGTTGTGAAAACTGATGACAGCGTATATATTATTTCATTTCAATGAAGGTGAAATATTATTGTAATTAATTAAAAAGGAAAAATGCAAAATCAGGACAACTTATAGAGACTAGGTAATGCCATTGCAAAAGTGAACAAAAAGTTTAATTTTAAATGCCAGATATAACTTCCAATGAGTTATTTAAAGAAATATGTATATAGACGACTTCAGGAATGGTATCTGCATATATGTACAAATAACTAACTAACTAACTAACTAACTAACTAACTAACTAACTAACTAACTAACTAACTAACTAACTAACTAACTAACTTACTAACTTACTAACTTACTAACTAACTAACTTACTAACTAACTAACTTACTAACTTACTAACTTACTAACTTACTAACTTACTAACTTACTAACTTACTAACTTACTAACTTACTAACTTACTAACTTACTAACTTACTAACTTACTAACTTACTAACTTACTAACTTACAAACTTATTCATTTACTAACTCACTAACCAAATAAATTAAACAATATTTCTACGTTAGGCGTATACTTAATATTTGCAATATTAAAACATCATTAATACGTATACGTACAAGTGTCGTTTATAAATGGAGTGCAATGTGAAACTTTCCACTTGAAATGAGAAAATGGAAATTATGTCTGTTGATTTTAATTGTTCACAATTTTTGTTTTTTATGATAAGAGCTACTACTTTGTAGTAGATAATAAAAGAAAAATGTTAAAACCTTTTGCAAGTATGTGAAAATCATCACGTTCTTTTTGGAAAAATTACACCATAACTAAGAAACCTTAATTTTCAGAAGCCCTTCGATAGACCATGACTTTGGGCAAAACTGTGCTTACATCTTAGCAAAACTTAGTTTTTATCCTAACAGTATAAAGAAAATTTCATTTTCCCTATATTCTGTTAAAGCTTTGGTTTTAAAGAACTTAAAAACTTTATTCATTCTGTAAAAATAAAAAAAACGTTAAAACTTTAAACAAACTAACATTTTCACAACAAGTCCCCTTATTTGATATTGGGGACGAACAAAACATCTGTTTTAATAAAATTTCCTCAATTTTTTCCAATATCCTGTATAGCTAGTAACCAGTTATGTTTTTAAATCACCGTTAGCCAAATTAAAAATGTTTATCCAGTATTTAACGACTTTTTAGTCTTATTCTTTTTTTTTTTTTGAAACGGCAAAATTGTTTTGTTGTGAATCGTGTTAAAGGTTAGAGTACATAAAATGTTGCTAGAGGTGGGGCAGCGGAGAAAAATGAACATGAAATCACTATATGAAATTTATAAACCCATTTGAATTTTTTGTGTTTTTTGATGTTGTTGTAGGAAAATATTGAAATAAGTTTATGCCACAAGTTTGGCTAGAAATTGTGGCAAGCAAATATTGCATGCAGGAAAACGTCGAAAGAGGAAAAAAACGTAAATGTAAATTTACAACGTCAGTGTTACCATCCACCACCTCCTTTCTCACTATCGCATTAGCAGCAACGACCATATCTTTCATGCCACGACTGGCATGTTGCCGGATTAAATAAAAATCTAAGAGAAAAAAATGTTTGAAAAACTGAAAACAGCAAATTTTCATGCAATCCTCTCCTTGTTTTTTTATTTTCTATCCCAATCCTAAAGGTGTTAGCAGAAAACAAATGTAAAATTAAAAGGAATTTTTCATTTTTCTGAACAATTGGTCATTTTAAAAAAAGTGATCAAAAAATAAAAAAGCTTTTTGTATTTTGCCATTTCTATGAAATGTTTTTTATTTCGTTTCACATATTGCTGATTGAGTGCAATGACTGGAAAAGCCATGAAACTAATAGAAAGTGAAAACAAGTTGTTTAAAAGCAATTAAAATTCAATATTTTATTAATTATTCGCCCTGTGGAAAACCATTTGTTTTCCTAAAATGAAAATTTTAAGAGTTTGCGACAAATTTTTTTTCAACTTACCTGTACAGTCTTTTTTCTACCCTTTATAACATCGGGATCATTGGCAATATGTTCTTCTATTAAATTTCGTAATTTATCGAAAACTTTATTCTTAAATTTACTCAAATACGTTTCGTGTTGTTCATTATCGGGATCAATGCCGCTGTCACAACAATTACCCGGTACACTGAAAGGAAGATAAATAAAAAATAGTATATAGACGAGGGATTATGCAAAAGGCCTGTCTATAGACAAGTCTATAGTCTAGCTTATAATCTAGTTTATAGTCTAGTTTATAGTCTAGTTCATAGTCTAGTCTATAGTCTAGTCTATAGTTTAGTCTATAGTCTAGTCTATAGTCTAGTCTATAGTCTAGTCTATAGTCTATAGTCTAGTCTATAGTCTAGTCTATAGT
>NC_060954.1:42918785-42924497 GCF_022045245.1 Lucilia cuprina
TAGACTATAGTCTAGTCTATAGTCTAGTCTATAGTCTAGTCTATAGTCTAGTCTATAGTCTAGTCTATAGTCTAGGCTAAAGCATAGTCAATAGTCTAGTCTATCGTCTGGTCTATAGTTTGGTCTATAGTCTAGTCTATATTTGATCTATATTCTAGTCTATATTATAGTCTATAATGTAGTCTATAAGTATAGTCAATAGTCTAGTCTATAGTCTAGTCAATAATCTAGTCTATAGTCTACTCTGTCGTCGAGACTATAGTCTATTCTAAACTCTTGTCTTTAGTCTAATATATAGTCTAGTCTACTACTTAGTCTACACTATTGCCTAGTCTGTGGTCTAGTCAATAGTTTGTCTAGTCTAGACTATACTCTAAAGTGTAGTTTACGGTCTAGTCCATAGTCTAGCTTTCTTTTTAATTTTCATTTTATTAATAATATTATTAAAATAATATTTAAACAATACTCACACTAATGTTGTGTAATTGTCTGTTGATAAATTCATTGTTAATTGATCCTTTAACGTACGCAAACGTTCCGAACTCTCAGCACCTTTCACGCTTAATTGTGTTGATGACCATTCGCGGTAAACGGCCAGAATTTTTTCATTCGAAAGTTCTGTGTGGGGAATTAAAATAAATTAAAAAAACAAAAAACAAATTATTGAATTATTTTGCAAGGCGTAATAAAGAAATTAACAAAAAATTGGTAATGAGTCTTTGGTAGATTTCATAGTGGATTGAATTAATGGGACATATCAGGTGTTGGTGAAGAAAAAATAAACATAAACAATTTTTCAAATACAAAGTAAGTTATTGTTTTATTTTGGAAGTTTTTAGCCTAAAATAAGCGATTGATATCTTTATGAATACGGGGCTTAAAATCTTCTCCTATACCTTCAAGATATGGTAATTGAATTTAAGTTTTAATTCCTTTATAACTAAATAAGAAAATGTTTTTAAAGCACAAAACTAATTTCTCTCTTTAGGGATTGTCAAACTTTAAAGCCGATTAATATATGATACCCATACATATGTACATATTCATATGTATAACTTTATGTGCATATGTTTGTGCTATAAGTACATCTACAATATATGTGTGGATCATGTGTTTACTTACCCAATGCTTTCAGTACTTCTTGTTCCATTTGTGTCTGTCGCAATTTTTGTAAATGTTGTTGCATATCAGGCGTTAAGGTTTTTGTTGTTGCCAGTATAGTGTCTCCACGCAAAATACGTTGCAGGCATTTATCAATAATGTCACGCAATTCAACATATTCTTCGTGCCATTTCTCAAGCACCATATTGCTGTAAGTAAAATAAACCGAAAAAAGGGGGGCGAATGTTAAACATGTAAGTGATTTTCGGTTGTAACGAATATTGAATATACTTCAACTTATGATTAAAGGTGTTATTTATATCATTTTATCTAAGGCTTCCATTATAATTTCCTGGCTGTCTTTTGATCTAAGGGGTCTCATCTGTGCGATTAGACTTAATTTGGCATACGACCATATGAATTATAAGACAATATTCACTAGTACAACATCAAACTAGTTTTTTGAATATAACATATCTTTTTAGCCAGTATATATTCCCTTGTAGATGGAACTAAATTTCCGTAAGTTATCTTTAATATTAACCCTTATGTCTCAAAAAAAAAGGTTGATAGGATCTGAAATTTTATTCAGCAAAGTCTTGGATAAAAACAAATGCAACGAGACACTCAACAGGGCGGCTTAATACCTTCACAACTTGGAGGGATAGTTGTTATCACGATTCTTTCTGAACTGAACAATAGAGGAATGCAAGTTGTTGCTTAAAGCCGGCTTTACACGATCACACAAGTAATATGATCTGTCAAAATTTTGTGTTGAAGAGTACGGATGGGATCGTCTAAACACAATATGTAATGAAACCATCACACATTGAGAGAGAATACAGATGGAAAATTTGACAGTCGTATGGCTCTCTTCATTTTTTGAAATAATTCAAAAAACAAGCAGGTCGCATTAGATCAGGGATGTATTTTTATGTAAACACATATAAAAAAGTGAAACAGCTGTTTCCATCTTATTTTTTTATTGTTTAATACTAATCGTGTAAATACGAAAAATATAATTCTAACGACTTTTATTCTCTTTTTTGTCATGCGGATGGAATTTCATTTTACTTTTTAGACTTGTCGTACGTAAAGTGTGATCGTGTGAAGTGCCCTTAAGTAGACATTGTTGTAATACTGGTCCCAGGAATGTTAACAGACGTAATTAAAATAACAAAAATCAAGCTTCATTTGCTGTTTAAATGAACTTCGAAATTCCTTTATCAAACGATGTTAAATACTGAGGTATTATTTAAGAAAGCAACGGTCACCTAATACCCCTTTAGGAAGAAGCTCGGTAGTAGCCCCAAAATAGTAACATTGATGCTAAAGTACGACCTATACTTACATGTGAATCTCTCTATTTTGGACAAAGCAAACAAGTTTGGAGACCAGTATGTATTGGTGCCTTAAGAACTAGTCCTTGCAGTTTTATGTACTTGTTCTACCACTTTCTATGAACCAATCATAAGGTATTGGTGCCTTAAGAACTAGTCCTTGAACTAGTTCTACCACTTTCTATGAACCAATCATAAGGTAGCGATCGGATTACATTATCCAGTTCGGGGACTTTGAATAAATTATCAGAGTTCCTTACAGGAATAAGTGGTATATGTGCAATCTATTCAACGTCGTTTTAAAAAGCTAAACAGGCGCACAAATCAGCTTGGACTCCTCTTCAATGAAGACTATTCAGTTGTAAAGACAAGGATAAAGGAAGAAATGACCTTTTACCTTTTCTTCGGATGCCTTACTTTACCCGTCAATTGAAACATATTCCGCGGCAATTATATCACATTCAACCAAAGTGAGTTAGCTTAATGACCTTTTGAGGTTTTTTTTACAGCTATAGGATGGATCTAATACTATAAATTACTATGTACATCTGAGTGGAGTACCATAAACTTGAATTTGTATTTATTTGTTGGTGAGAGTGTTTAAAGGATATAGACGTTAATACGACTGTACAGTTCCGCATCTGACGAGTAGAGTGGCCCTAGAGTAAATGTGAATTCGTGTTTGTTAATCAGGGTGTTTAAAGTCTATAGATACCAAAACGAAAGATTTTTTTTAGATTTGAAAGAAATTTGAAATGGGCGGACTGGCTATAGTGGGCATGTCACCTCCCATATAAAAAATATCAAAACAGTATTTCTAAAATAATATAATAGTAAGAATACTAATGGAGCTACTTTAGTATTATTATGAATATTGAGGACAAAAGGGGCGGGCGAAAAATAGGCGTGTGACACCTTCCTCAAGAATTAAATACAAAAAACGCATATCTGATAAACCATTACAGCTAGAGTTTTCAAATTTGGAACGGGAAACTATAAAATCCATTTAAACAATTTGTGAGAAATTTGGCAGGGGGCGACTCACCTCCCATTGAATTTAAAGACAAAAATTCATATATCTGAGTAACCTCCCATATAAAAAAATATCAAAACAGTATTTCTAAAATAATATAATAGTAAGAATACTAATGGAGCTACTTTAGTATTATTATTAATATTGAGGACAAAAGGGGCGGGCGAAAAATAGGCGTGTGGCACCTTCCTCAAGAATTAAATACAAAAAACGCATATTTGATAAACCATTAAAGCTAGAGTTTTCAAATTTGGCACGGGAAACTATAAAATCCATTTAAACATTTTGTGAGAAATTTGGCAGGGGGCGTGTCACCTCCCATTGAATTTAAAGACAAAAATTCATATATCTGAGTAACCTCCCATATAAAAAAATATCAAAACAGTATTTCTAAAATAATATAATAGTAAGAATACTAATGGAGCTATTTTAGTATTATTATGAATATTCAGGACAAAAGGAGCGGATGAAAAATAGGCGTGTGGCACCTTCCTCAAGAATTAAATACAAAAAACGCATATCTGATAAACCATTAAAACTAGAGTTTTCAAATTTGGCACGGGAAACTATAAAATCCATTTAAACAATTTGTGAGAAATTTGGCAGGGGGCGTGTCACCTCCCATTGAATTTAAAGACAAAAATTAATACATCTGGGAAACTATAGAAGCTAGAATTTTAAAATTTGTCACAGGCAACATAAAAATTCACATGAACAATTTGTGGAAAATTTGCCAGACTAAAAAGAGGGGGCGTGACACCTCCTGTTTGCATTAAAGACAAAAATTTGTATATCTGGAGCTAATATCCAATTTTGCACTAACAACATTGACATCCAGTTAAATATTTAGATAATAAAGTGACGTTTTATTAAAAGGGGGCGTGTTACCTCCCATATAAACTAAACCCAAAAATTCGTATATAAGAGAAACCATTAGAGCTGAAATACTCAAACTATACAGGATCAACATTGACATACGTGTGTATGAATATTTGGAGACAAAATCAGTGGGCATTAAGGAAAAAATTAACTTACGACAAAAACTTTAATATCTGGGAAACTACTAATCCTATTCAAATGAATATTTTAATGGCCTCTGGGTTTCGAACTTTGTAAAATTTTGCTAGTTTGAGTTATTATAAAGTGTGACAAACATTTGCTTACAATGTTATATAAAAAAGTAGGGTATATATGTATAACTAAAATAAAAAAGAGTAAGTAAATGTTTTTCATCAACCAAAGACATACATACTTATATGTTTATATGTATTTATGTCAGCCTGCCGGGTTCAGAAGATTATTTCATTAATCATTTTAAGTGCTTTAAGGACGAGGACAAGTTTCTTGTCTGATGATAGAGTGGGTGATGTAATTTTTTTTTAAATTACTTTTTCTTCACAAACATATTTGCATTCATGTAATTTCCCATATTTAATAAACTAAAAAAACTGTTGTTCAAATTAATTTTTAAGTTTGTGAAATATTATTTATATTGTAAATAGAAATAAAAACAAATATTTTTTTTTTGTAATAATGTAATACGTGATATATACTTTCTAGTATACTTTCTAGTATACTTTCTAGTATACTAAAGAACATACAAGTGTTACTGGATCCTACTTTAGATTACCTGTGATATGTTAAGTAACTAATTGACAGCATCCATTATTAAGAAAAGGTAAAATTTTGCCAAAAAATTACAGAAATTTTTGATCAACTAAGATACTAGATTTCAGACTAAAAGCAATACCTGGACACCGGCAAGACTATAAAGACATAATACTTATTTTTTTGTCAATTATATTTATAGCACACTTTAAGGCCCTTACTGTTGTTGTTGGTGGTTGGCTCAACAATATCTCACTTAAAATTGAGGCGTTTTTCTTCCATTTTCTTTAAGTGGCATCTTGAATATGGTTCTGCAGTTTAGTTTTTATGGCAAACATGTTTTTATTTTTTATTGTTATAATTTACATATAAAAAAATAATATATTGTATTTGTCACACCGTTTGTAACACATCGAAATGTTAGTTTTTAATCAGAAAAATGATGTATTAATATCAAAAATAAGAATCGATCAAGCTTAATATGCAAATGTGTTTACAGTACGGCAGAATCCAAAATGGAGTCACTGAACAAGAACTGAACTAGAACTGAACTAGAACTGAACTAGAACTGAACTAGAACTGAACTAGAACTGAACTAGAACTGAACTAGAACTGAACTAGAACTGAACT
>NC_060954.1:42924597-42927647 GCF_022045245.1 Lucilia cuprina
TCCAGTTCAGTTCCAGTTCAGTTCCAGTTCAGTTCCAGTTCAGTTCCAGTTCAGTTCCAGTTCAGTTCCAGTTCAGTTCCAGTTCAGTTCCAGTTCAGTTCCAGTTCAAACTTTACATTAACTGTAGTTCTGCTCTAGTACACTCTATCATTATTTTACTGTTTTAGGGTTCAATTTGAGTCTAAATTTTGTGACTTACCATAAAGAAAACACTTTTCGAATATTGGGCACATGTTTCAATTTCATGCAAGTAATCCTGTAATATATAAGGATCCTTTTCAACTTCTGTTATATCCAGACTTCCTGTGCCAAAATGCATGTCAACAATTTCGATTTCAATTTGGCGATCATCGTACAGTGATTGTAACTCTGGACCCACCAATTCCAGCAGCATGCGACGTTCTTGACAAAATTCTACAAGAAATAATTAAAGTTAAAATTGTTTGTTAGCCTTTATAGAGTTTGTTGTTGTTATAGATTTTCGATATCAAACGTACCTTGTTTTAAACTGGAGACATAAACTTTAATTATTAAAGGCTTAGGCAAACGTGTATTTTGGCTGGTTACACCCTTGAGGGCATTCAAAACGCCCTCATCAATGGGCACAGCCATGTTTGAGTTCAAAGGGTTTCTTAATTTTATTTTATGATCCTTATTTTTATTGTTATTATTTGCTAAAGGGGGATGCTACTGGGCTGATATGCTCCCACTTTTATATTCTTTCGTTTTTTTATAGCAATTCCTTTTTTTTGTTTAGTAAAGTCCTTTATTTTATTTTTTGTTGCTTTCACTCCAATAGTTTTTTCTTTTTGCTTTATTTGAAATTTTTTATTCCAAATTGATTTTGGTATGACAATTTTATTTATTTTTTCTTAGTGTATGAGTACATGTGTGCGGATATGTATGTATTGGTTACAAAAAGGTGACTTGACAGGATTACAAAAGGACCCTTTTGTTAACCTTTGATTGTATGACCGGGTGATTGTATAAAAGTGTTTATTCCATTATACATGCTATTCATGTTTCATCTATAAAATTTTGTTTTATTTCATTTCATTTTATTTATTATTTTGCCTCTTCTTTTTTTTTTGGACAATAAATATTGCTATTTTTCATTTATTTTTATGAAGATTTTGAGAACCATTTTCTTTTATTTATTTCTGGTGGTAAAATGAAAGCTCTGAAAATAAACAAAAAAGAAGAAAATTTAAAGTTATAAATTGTTAAAAAAGTTTTTCATTTAACATTGAACAATAATTGAAATTTGCAAAATGTTTATTTATTCGCATAAATGTTCTCAAAACAGCATGATAAATGCTATAGTTAATTATATATACACTGTATGTATCAAAATTTTAAAGATTATTTGGTTTTGCCCTAAAAAATACTATTTATTTTGAACATTTATTATTAATTTTCTAATGTTACATTAAGAATAATATGAGAACAAATTGTTAAGAAATATGCCTCTGTATTGTTAATTTCTTTAGATAAGCAGTTTTAATTGAATTGATGTTCTAGTTTGTTTCTAGTTCAGTTCTAGTTCAGTTCTAGTTCAGTTCTAGTCCAGTTCTAGTTCAGTTCTAGTTCAGTTCTAGTTCAGTTCTAGTTCAGTTCTAGTTCAGTTCTAGTTCAGTTCTAGTTCAGTTCTAGTTCAGTTCTAGTTCAGTTCTAGTTCAGTTCTAGTTCAGTTCTAGTTCAGTTCTAGTTCAGTTCTAGTTCAGTTCAAGTCTTTGTCAAGTTTGGCTTAGTACAAGTATAAGTAGTCAGAATGATAAAGATGATGATCCGTAAAGAGTTTAAAACCAATACATCGGTACTAATATATTTGGGAATACATGATATCGCCCTTAAATGATGAATCATGAAATAAAAATGTAATGATATATATGAAGGATATACAGCCTGATAACACATTTAACAATTTTTACACTTTTTATACAATGTCATACATACACTGGCTCATATACAATTCTATCCCAACAGTTCGCCAAAGAGTCAATCCATCCGAAAAAGACAGTGATTTTTATTTATGTCTAACAACCTGGATGTACTCTTTGCAAACGAGGGTGAACACAATTGTCAATTTAGTGTCCTCTTTGTAAATGAGAGAGGTGACACTTGAAAAACAAACTTAAGCCTTTTGCTGCATCTTCGTAATCAATGAGTAGACGATATATTTCCCCGTAGGATAAGAATAACTTAAAATGGTAGGGGTAATCTTAAATATTATATTAACTATGTAGTTCAAGAATGTCCTACCGAACTGCTGGGCTTTGTTCTGTGCAGACTAAATCACTTAAAACTTACTTGTTTGTAGTAGTACTTTTTTCTCAAAAAAACTTAAAAACATTTAAGCTTATTTGTTTTTCATCTCAGTCTCTCACTCACTCGCACACGCACAATTTCCCAATACTTACCGATAGTCCTGCTTGAGTTTATATTGAACCCTTTTCAATGTGTCATCATCACATTGTATAACGCCATTGCCTTCGACAGCACTCGTCACCTCCTGTTGCCCACTCTGCATGTCCAATGTATACCATTTGTTGAACAATTGTCGTTCAGTGTGTGTTAAAGTAGTGTCAGTTGAAATGGCATCATAAATCTCTTTATCCAATAGTATGGGTAATGGCATGCGGCCAATACTGTCGCCTATTAATGCCTAATTTAGGATGATTTTGTTTAAATTAAACAAGCAAATGAAATATGAAGGAGAAGAGAAGAAGAAAAATAAAATCATTAATGGATTTCAAAGAAATTTTAAATTACTTAATGTCACCAGGGAAATTGAATATGTAATGTTCTTAATTCTTTTTTACTTAAATGTCGAATGTCTTTAGGTTACAATTGATTAAATTACAATTTGTAAAAATATAAATAAATTATTTCAGTTTAGTTCTAATCTAGTTCTAGATTAGTTTGTAGTTCAGTTCTAGTTTAGCTCTAGTTAAGTTCTAGTTCAGTTCTAGTTCAGTTCTAGTTCAGTTCTAGTTCAGTTCTAGTTCAGTTCTAGTTCAGTTCTAGTTCAGTTCTAGTTCAGTTCTAGT
>NC_060954.1:42927747-42929329 GCF_022045245.1 Lucilia cuprina
ACTGAACTAGAACTGAACTAGAACTGAACTAGAACTGAACTAGAACTGAACTAGAACTGATCTAGAACTGAACTAGAACTGAACTAGAACTGAACTAGAACTGCACTATAACTTAACTAGAACTGAATAAGAACAGAACTATAATTGAATTAGAACTGAACTAGAATTCAACTAGAACTAAAAAATACTTCTCAATGCTTACAATATAATGTATTTAAATTAGTACATACAAATGCACATATGTCTTTATATCGATAATATTTTCAGCTTTAGCTAAATTCTAAGAGGTATCATATAACCCAGTTAAATGCCTGACATTTAAGGATAAATAAAAAATTATTTATTCACCCTAAACCTCTCTGTCATCACTGCACGAGCTGTTTATATTCAATGACTTTAATCACTCTTACTGGGGCGTCACTTATGCTCCCTGTTTCCTTCCTATTAAACTCTTGTTGTAGTCCTTGTGCTGTGGTGATTGCCTGTTTAAGTTTTGGCTTTAATCCTGTTGATAATAATGCGCATAATTTGTTACCAATCTGTTTTAGTTACTTACTTATTGTTGACTAGTTCCTTAGTAATTTATTAGTTTTTGGGGTGGTAAAATTGGGGGCTCTTATGTATATTAGTCGTTCTGCTAAAAAGACATTGTGTCAAAGTGTCAATTAATATTTATAACTAGAACAGAATAGCAATGTGTTTGTTCCTTTCTTTGCCCAACCGTCCATCCTTTCTTTCAAACATATGCGGTTTAATATTTAATTTGTCTTTCTTTTTAAAAATTCACTGAAATTAGTTCCTCACAGTAGTAGTCATTATAAATATATAAATATTTTTAATATGAATTTTTCTTGCGAAAATTTAATTATTAAGATTAAATTAAATGCAATTAAAAATATATCGGCTGTATATATGTAAACTATGAAAGTTAAGAAAAAATTATCATTATTTATGTAACAAAATTGTAGTACAAACATTTTAATAAATAGGATTTTACAGATCTTTTTTACATATCTCATACGAATGAATACAATTTTTTCTCTTGGAATTTTATAAACATGCCTCAACAAAAATTCTACGAATTGACAACTTTGCTGATATTATCCTTGATTTGTATACAACAATATAATTTTATTTACACACATACACAAATATAAATTATAACAGGGTCATGATATATTTAATGTTCATAAATATTAAATTGTTTATATACTGGTAACACTTACATACTTGTACACATTCTTTTGTATGCACATTGTACATACAAATATTTACAACAATTAAATAAACATCTGAAAAGAAAACAAAAAACACTTACTACACGTTGCAAGTACATATTTTTAATAACATCGCTTGTGGTTTTAAGTGAAGTACCTAAATATTAAAATAAAAATATATTTTGCAAGTAGAAATGCTCTATTCGTTTATGCCGAATTTTTTATACCCACTATAAAAACATGTGTCGCAAAGGATGTCAGTTCTAGTTCAATTCTAGTTCAGTTCTAGTTCAGTTCTAGTTCAGTTCTAGTTCAGTTCTAGTTCAGTTCTTGTTCAGTTCTAGTTCAGTTCTAGTTCAGTTCTA
>NC_060954.1:42929429-42930931 GCF_022045245.1 Lucilia cuprina
TAGAACTGAACTAGAACTGAACTAGAACTGAACTAGAACTGAACTAGAACTGAACTAGAACTGAACTAGAACTGAGCTAGAACTGAACTAGAACTGAACTAGAACTGATCTTGAACAGAACTGGAACTAACATTGGAGTGAATAAGAACAAAATTAAAATATTAGCAGGAATTGTTGCTATTTTTAAAAGTATTTTATTGTTTACGATTTATTTAGTACTTCGTAGTTAAGTTTAAAAAAATCATAAAGTGTAATAGACCATTCGCATGGCATTTAATTGCACTTACAGATTTTCAATTAAAACCTGATGTTGCAGACGAATACATGGCCACAACAATTTCCTTATACATTTGTTCATTTAAATAAAATCTTGAATATTTTATGGCCAAAATACATGATGGTAGCAGCTTGTTTCTGTTTCCACCTAACCATCTAAATACATACACATACATTAGATGTGCCCTTAAAAAATGCTTATGAGTTTAATGTTTTAAAATTAGATTTTTAAATTGAGTAATTGATTCAAAGATGTTAAAGTAGTTAAACATTTTTTTATTACAAAAATTATAATAAGCTTCTTAGTTTTGCTCTTATATTATTATGTTTCATGATGAATATGAATACATTCTCTGGAAAATATTTATCGGAATGGCTATTTGTTTTAACTTTGTGGAGCTTGTATAATGCACATACTAACATGTTAGTAAGAGGCGAAATTCTCTCATATTTTTTTGCCATGAATGTTGTGTTATGGTTCCATCAACTAAGTGGTAAAAATATAAATAAATCAATAAATTTCAATTTACAACAACATTTACATACCTACAAGTAACCAGCATACTGCTTGTAACTACAAACAGCAAACAAGAAGGAAAAATCCCATAAATTCCAAAAACAACAGCAACAACTCCAATAACAACTATAATCTTTGCTTATAATACTAAACAGTTGGAAAACTTATAAATAACTTATATGACATACAAACTTGCTGACTTGTTCCTCTATTCTTATGAAAAAAATCCACTTTTGAAAATTTTATGACATAAATATGGAAAAATATAAATATGACAATACTTTAGTATAACAAAAATATCAAATGCATATCGAATAATTATTGTCACGTTAACCATTTTCACCTGGGGCAGCTACACCTACTTGATTCAAATTGCTAAGACGAGTTAAAGTTAAAAACAAATAAACATAAAATCCGTTATTGTATGTAAATGGTATTATGTGTTCACGTTTATTTAAAACTCAAAAATCTAAACAGAAAATATAGAAGCGAACAATTTAATCTATTAAACAATACATGACACCATAAAAAACAAAACTATAACCGAACTGGTACAAAACTAAAACTGAACAAGAACTGAACAACAACTGAACTAGAACTCAACATGAACTGAACTAGAACTGAACTAGAACTGAACTAAAACTGAACTAGAACTGAACTAGAACTGAACTAGAACTGAACTAGAACTGAACTAGAACTGAACTAGAAC
>NC_060954.1:42931031-42932215 GCF_022045245.1 Lucilia cuprina
CGATGATAGCGCAATTCACGGAACATAATCAACGGAAATGGGATGAACAATTACCTGAGTTATCATTAGCTTTAAATTCCAGTAAACAGAGTTCTACCAAGTTCAGCCCAGCTTACCTAACACAGGGCAGAGAATTACGACTCCCTAATACGGTGTTTAACGAGAAAACGGAATCAGAGGTCATAGAAAGCAGTATGAATCCAGGCGAAAAGCACACACATCTTCAAGAAATCTTTGCCTTTGTCAAAGATAATCTCCATCGCGCAACAAACTCACAGGCAAAATATTATAATCTGAGAAGACGCGATTGGTCTCCTCGAAAAGGAGATTTGGTGTTACTAAAGTCACGAGTTCTGTCAAAAGCAATAGACTTCTTTGCTGCCAAATTAGCGCCCAAGTTTGAGGGGCCTTATGTAGTTACCAAATATATTTCTCCAGTTATAGTACACCTGGCGGACGTAAATACCAAGAAAGATCGAGGGACTGCACATATCAAAGACTTGAAACAGTATCACGCGTAAGATAAGTTCAATTAGTTTTTTTTTCTTCTCTCGTAGAAACTAATTATGGACGACAACAAATTCCAACGAAGCTGCCAAAGGTTCCGAGAAGCAATGGATCGTGAAAACCGGAAAAGGAGAAAGATTGTCGAAATACAATCCATCACATATCTGCCAAACCTCAATATGCAGTCAATCACTGGTAACCAAAAGAGGTCTGATGTATTAGCCCGGCTTGTTGAAGATTTAGGAATCGGTGAAGATGACCCACATCTAGACATTCCTGAGGTACTGGCATCGATTACACCCATAAGTCCTGGCAAACGTACACGCTTCCTGGTGGAAACAAACAGCTATTCCGTCGAAGTTTATATTCGAAGATCACTCGACGTTTGGATCATCCATAAAGAAGAGAAGTTTGTGTTTCCAAAGCCTAGGAATGACATAGCTATGCCGGTTTAAAAAAAAAAAATCAAACCAAGGGGGAGATGTAACGAAGTAATTCGTTACATTTTTTCTTTTCAAAATTATTTTATTATATATAAATATATATATAAATAGTTACAATGGAGATATTTTTTTTGTTATATATGTTCTTTTGAATAATAATTATTTCATTTATTTAAATTCAAAATTATTATCGAAATAAAATCATTAATTTAAGAGATTGTTAATATAAGAGTA
>NC_060954.1:42932315-42943167 GCF_022045245.1 Lucilia cuprina
GTTCAGTTCTAGTTCAGTTCTAGTTCAGTTCTAGTTCAGTTCTAGTTCAGTTCTAGTTCAGTTCTAGTTCAGTTCTAGTTCAGTTCTAGTTCAGTTCTAGTTCTTTATATATTGAAAAACTCTTTAAGAATTTATTTTTTTCTACCTTAAATATAAATTTGATATTTTCAACTTTTTGCAAATGTTTTTAATTTCACTACCATAACAATTTACCCATTTTACCTCATAAACACGTAATACTTTTATGAATAATTTTTGAAAGAAAAATTCATTAAGTCAAATTTTATGCCAAGGGTGAATTTACATTCAAATAAAATGTTAAACCTTTTAATTTGTATAGTATATGTATGTGTGTACATTTTGGACTTAATGATATTTTTCGATAATTATTGATTATAAAACAGAAACAAACACATATGCATACACACAAGTTCACACAAAAATATACAATATACAACAAAAAAAATTATTGTAAATTGGGATTAAAAGAGCACGTCTGTTCTATTAAGCAGAATTATTGTATACAAATTGGCCAAAGAAAAACGAATGACTAAACGCATATATCGATTTATGTATGTATATGTGAATAATTAAAATCATTTGTTGGTATGCATGTATATTTATTTATTATTATGAAATAAAATTGCTACTTTAGTTGTAAATGTATATAGAATTTGAATACAAATTAGACACAAACAAAAACTTACCACACAAAGGACATCCGGTTTGAAAATTGTTGTTAAGCCAGGAAGTGTTGGATGATGCAACTGAAAATATGAATAATTTAGAAAATTGTTTGAAGTTATTTGTTTTTTTAAGTGTTTAAATTGAATATAAACTAAAACAAATTAAATGGTAATTTTTAAAAAGATAACAAATAATAATTTGATATTTTTAAGTCCATTATGGAAAAAGCTATAAATTATAATAACAGAAATTTTAAAGTGATGTAGCCATAAGAGCTTTTAACAAATATATTTTATTTATATATTAGATAAAAATAAACAAATATCATTGTTAAAATGAACTCATAATTAATGTTATGAACTTCTATGAAAATTCACCGGAAACGTAAAAAAAATTGCTTAAAATCTTAATTATTTAATTTTTTATTAATTCTCATAAAAAAGTTTTATTAATATTTAATAAGTTAAAATAATATTTTTTTTAAGTTAAAATTTTCATAACAATAGATAAGTAAAATCAAAACTTTTGCGATTAAAAAGGAAATTGAAAGCAAATGATTGTCCAAAAGTTACCAAGTAAAAAATCGAAATTGAAAAAAATGTTTAAAATAAAATTTTAAAAGGGAAGTATAAAGGAAAATAGAATGAGCTTGTTTATATGTATGTATATATGAGTAATAGAATAAATTGTTCTACTCTTGCATATAGTGTAGTCTTGAACTTAGATCTTGACTGTTAATCATTCTACGGTCTTGACTATTCATTCAATTCATGACCATTCTTGTCTTGACTATAGTCTATAGTCTAAACTATAGATCCGTATATAGTTTTAATTAAAGATGAGTCTATATTCTTAACTATAAATCACTCTATAGTTTTGACTATAGATCAATCTATAGTCTTGACTATATTTCAGTCTAAAGTCTTGACTATAGATCAGTCTATAGTCTTGACTATAGATCAGTCTAAAGTCTTGACTATAGATCAGTCTAAAGTCTTGAATATAGATCAGTCTATAGTCTTGACTATAGATCAATCTATAGTCTTGACTATCGATCAATCTATAGTCTTGATTATAGATCAATCTATGGTCTTGACTATAGTTCAGTCTATACTCTTGACTATAGATCAGTCTATAGTCATGACTATAGATCATTCCATAGTCTTGACTATCGATCAATCTATAGTCTTGATTATAGATCAATCTACAGTCTTGACTATAGATCAATCTATAGCCTTTACTATAGTTCAATCTATAGTCTTAACAATAGATCAATCTATAGTCTTGAAAATAGATTTTATAGTCTTGACTGTAGATCAGTCTATAGTCTAAACTATAGATCCGTCTATTGTTTTAACTAAAGTTCAGATAAGAATAACTATATATTATAACTATAACTATATATTTTATAATTATAACTATAGATTTGTCTATAGTCTCGACTATAGATCAGTCTATAGTCTTGACTATAGATCAGTCTGTTTTCGACTATAAATTAGTCTGTATTCCTAACTATATATCTATAGGATTGAGTCTATAGTCTTGACTATATAGGTCTATCGTCTTTACTATAGATCACTCTTTTTATTGCTGAAGATGTTTTAATGTCTTAAGTATTGATCAGTCTATTGTCTTGACCATATTTCAGTCTTGACTATAGATCAGGACTATATTTTCGTCGATAGTCCTGAGTAAAGAATAGTCTTTATTATTTTATATAGGTCAGCCTGTGGATCAGCCTTTAGCCCTGATTAGTCCTGGCTGTAGACCACTTTACACACTTGACTAAATATGAGTCTATTGTCTTGAGTATAGATCAGTGTATTTTCCTGACTATAGACTTTAGATCTGTTTAGATTTGATTAGTCTGTGAGTGTTGTCTAATGCTTTTACAATATATCACTGGACTATATATACCTTAGTTGGTAGGTAGTATTTTTCTATATTGTACTATAAACCATAAAGACCATTGTGTATAAAGTAAAAAAATTGAAAGGTGTTCAATATCATTTCACACGAAACTCTTAAATGAATTGTTTCCTATGATATATGTACATATGAACATACAATGATATGTAGTTCTTAGAAATTTCTTCAAATCATTGAATAAGCTTTTGAAAAATTGAAATCTCATTACATTTTATTGCAAACACATTTAACATAAATGCAAAATATTATAAGCAAAATTTCGAAGAATTTTCAAATATATTAACAAAAATAGATTATCTGAAGGAACAATAAATCTATTTTATAATGTAATATAATTAAGTCTTATAAGTTATTTACTTATCTGATAATTAATGTAGAGAAATGTATTTATATTCGGAGATTAGTAAAATACAGTTTTGTGCTTAAAACGTATTACGAAACTTACTTCAAATAGTTTATGGAAATATATTTAAAAACTTTGTTGCACAAAAATTTTTAAGAATTTCTTTTTAATGAAATGCAGATAAAAATAAATTTTATTTAAACAGTTTTATAATGATTAACATTTACTTTGATCTAAATTTTCATTAAATTTATATTCATTTTATGTTCTTAGAATTACTTTTATGACTAAAATTTAAAGAGAATAAAAATGTGCTAATGATGTTTTGAATGATAAAAATTACTTTAAAATATTGAGATTAATCACAGCTATAAATTCTTTGCAAGTAATTATCAATTTATATTGATAAAGGAAAATAAATTATATTAAGTTTATTTTGCTTTTATTTTACCCTACACCTACACTTATGTTAGGAGGATATATTAGGTTTGTGCTGATGTTTGTAACTCACAATAACATTGGTCCTATACCCACCTTAGAGTATACCAATCGGGTCAGAATCATTTTCTGAGTCGATTTAGATATGTCCGTCCGTCTGTCTGTCTGTCTGTTTGTTTGTCTGTCTGTCTGTCTGTCTGTCCGTCTGTCCGTTCGTCCGTCTATGTAAACCTTGTAATCAGACTACAGGTCGCAGTTTTGAAATAAAATTTGGTACATAATATTTTATTGCCCCGGGGATAATAACTTAAATGCTTCATAATGAAAACTAAATCACATTTTATTCGTATACAGGTGTAGGGTATTATAAAGTCGGCCTCGCCCGACTGTCACTTTTTACTTGTTCAAAAATATAAAGTCATATTTTATTTGTTAATTTACGTCATTGGCAGCTGATGGATTAGCCAAGAAATCATTAATACTTTTCATATACTATATCTAACGAAACACTGTAAAATCATAATATCATAAGAAAACACATTCTAACTTCATGTCATAACAATGTGTTAGCTTTAATGCATAAGATAATTAAAATTGACAAACAAAAGATTTGCTAACAATTACAAAGCCATATAGACATTCGAAAATGTAAAAAAAAACAACAGGTGCTCTTTATACTCTCACATTTAACAGTTATGTAAACAATTCTAGCATATTAAGTCTACTATTTAAATTTACCAACATATTAGTGCTATAAATTTCAACAATATTGCTAAGATTTAAAAGATTTTTATTGTCAAATTCAAACACACCTCAATGATCAGCACCAACAGAAGCGGTAGCAAAATAAATAAAATTAAAATATGTTCATAATATTGGAAAACAGAGATAAATTCTACTTTACCTTCTACCAATAATGTAAACAGAATAAAAAATTAACAATTCAATATTTACAATTTCAGTAGATATCACTGAATTTGGTGTTGAACATTTAAATAAATAAATATTTAACGATTTATCGCATATTTTTTGTATTTACTTTTATAATATTCATATGCTGTAGATAAGAATAAAATGCATAAAATTAATTTTAAAAATTCATAATAAAGACATAACAATTTGCTAATAACACATACATACAATATATACATTAGGATGTCCCGTGGATCACTTTTTTTTTTGTTGGAATAACTATCTGGCTATGCGTACTAATGTACTGAGCACAAGAAACATATAAAATATTTTTTCTTTTTGAAAAGGCCCTCAGTTCCCTACAAGCGATTGAAAATATTGATGTATGTAGAATATGTTCAAAAAAATTTTTTTTAATCTTTTCGAAATGGGTCTCAAATATTTCGCAATATTGAGCAATATTTTAATTTTTTTACAGCATTTTTGGTTCGCAAAAGGACTTTAAGTTATTATAAATGTCATATAAAATCATAAATAAATTAAAAAAAAACCCACAGTTCTAATGGAATTCCGCCAAGTATATTATTAACATAGCCCTCGTAGCTTCCGCGGGAATGTGGGAAAGGGAAATTTACATACTTTAACCTGGACTATTGACTAGACCATAGTCTCAACTATAAACTAGAATGTAGACTAGAATTTAGTTATAGATTAGACTAAAGACTAGACTATATTTTAGAACCTTCTAGTCTACAGCCTAGTCTACAGTCTAGTCTATAGTCTAGTCTATAGTCTAGTCTATAGTCTAGTCTATAGTCTAGTCTATTGTCTAGTCTATAGTCTAGTCTATAGTCTAGTCTATAGTCTAGTCTATAGTCTAGTCTATAGTCTAGTCTATAGTCTAGTCTATAGTCTAGTCTATAGTCTAGTCTATAATCTAGTCTATAGGCTAGTCTATAGTCTAGTCTATAGTCTAGTATAAGATCTAGTCTATAGTCTAGTCTATAGTCTAGTCTATAGTCTAGTATAAGATCTAGTCTACTTTATATTCTATAGAAGATAATGAAAATTTCGATCTCCCTGAAACATTTTAACAAAAATGTAACATTTCATTCTTTAGTGTAGGTGTAATGAATGAGTATTAAAAAAATTTTACTAAATTAAGTTGAAACATTAAAAAAATGGCCATTATTTTTACAAAAGAGCTCATATTTCATTAAATTGGCTGATGGTCGTTATTGAATGAAAATAAATTAAGAGAAACAAAATCATAAAATTCATTAAATTTAAAAACAAAACGAGTAATTATGAAAAGTTTAACGGATGACATTATTTGTAAATGTCAATGATTTTTAGGAACTCTTATGGATATAGAAACTGTGCAGCTGAAGAAGGACGTTTTAAAAATCTAACAGTATAAAGAGACATAGAATGGAGTATGAAGGAGAACTGAATAAAATATAATTTAATATATTTTACTGCTAATCATTTAACAAAGGTCAGAATAAATGAAATGGTTTTAATAAAGGCTACATGGCCTTTATTAAAACCAGTTTTAAAGAATCATTAAAAGATAAACTCATGATAACGGCTTCATTTTTATACAAAATCCGTAGAACTTGATATGTAATTTATTATTGTATTTTAATGTTTTGAAATGGTAAAAAACAGAATTTTAGGGATTTTTTTAACATGTTTTTCTTGGATTTTTTCAATCTTAAGCACTTCTAAAATTAAAACTAAAAAAATTGTATTCGACATAAGTACTAATAATGGAATAATAAAAATATCTATTTGTCGATGCATGTTTAAAGTTATCTTATACTAATAAATTTTATTCAAGAACTACTTAACATACTGACTCTCTTATATAAATTCTAAAGGCAACTTGATTATAATAATAATCATCTTCTACGAATGAATTTCTATGAATATTGTGGGGTATTCTCAAAAAAAAAAAAAGAAAACGTATAACAAACATCCTAATAAAGTAGTAGTAAAGGACAATAGAGATGAATAGCAGAAAAAATAACAATAAGAACATCACTCAATCCACCAAGCAAACAAAAACATACAATACACTTTTAACTGGAATAGAAAAGTAAAAATAGCTCGGCATTAACGAATCCTGCATAAGACACTATATGGAATGTGAAATAATGATTATCGTATCTGGTCATGACTATAGGCGGGACTACAGTTAAGACTATATATTGATATATACTGAAGGCTATAGACTCTTCTATAATCTACACTTTAGACTGATAAATAATCTAAACTATAGACTCTAATATATTCAAGGCTATAAACTGATCTGTAGGACTATAGTCTATCCTATAGATTGATCTATAATCATTACTATGGACTGATCTATAGTTCAGACTATAGCTAGTCATAATCAAGACTATATGTTGATCTCTATTTAAGCCTATAGATTTATCTATAGTAAGGACTTTATATTGATCTATAGTCAATAATATAGATCGGTCTATAGTCAAGACTATGGATTGATCTAAAGTCAAGACTACGGATTGATCTATATTAAAGTATATAGATTAAACTATAGTCATGACTATAGATTGATCTATAGCTAAGACTAAAAATAGACCTTTAATCAAGAATATAGATTGATTTTTAGTCAAAAATGTAGTTTGATCTATAATCAAGACTATAGATCGATCTATAGTCAAGACTATAAATTGATCTATAGTCAAGACTATAGATTGATCTATAGTCAAGGCTATAGATTGATCTCTACTCAAGACTATGGATTGATCTATAGTCAAGACTAATCTATAGTCAAGACTATAGACTGATCTATAGTCAAGACTATAGACTGATCTATAATCAAGACTATAGACTGATCTATAATCAAGACTATAGACTGATCTATAGTCAAGACTATAGACTGATCTATAGTCAAGACTATAAACTGATCTATAGCCAAAACTATAGACTGATCTATAGTCAAGACTATAGACTGATCTATAGTCAAGACTATAGACACATCTATAGTCTACATTCAAGACTTTAGATTGATCTTTATTCAAGACATTATTTTGATCTTTAGTCTTTATTCAAGACTGAAGATAGATCTATAGTCAAGTCTATGGATTAATCTATATTCAAGACTATGGATTGATCTATAATCAAGACTATACGCTGATATATTGTTAGAACTAAAGACTGATTTCTAGTCAAAACTATAGACTGTTGTAGTCAACACTATAGGCTGATCTATGATCAGTACTGTAGACTAATCAGTAGTCAAGGCTATAGATTGAACTATAGTTAGTACTATAGGCTGATCTACAGTCAAGATAAGTTTACTAATCTATAATAAAAACTATAAATCGATCTACAGTCACGGTTAAAGATTGATCTTTAGTCAATACTAATACTTTAGTCAATACTAATACTTTAGTCAATACTATTACTTTAGTCAATACTAATACTTTAGTCAATACTAAAGATCAATCTTATAATTAAACTATAATTAAAACTATATTCCTATCTATAATGTGATCATTAGTTTAGACTGTAGGTAGATCTATAGATAAGTCAAAGCTAAAGCTAATAGACTGATCGAATGTCAAGATTATTGATAATTATGTAGTTATGACTTAAGAATGTTATATATTCAAGACTTTAGAATATTGTTTAGTTAATACTATAGAATGTTCTGTATTCAATTCCATAAAATGGTCTAAAGTCAATATATTGACTATATATTATATTATTTATTATAGATCAGTCTATAGTTTTGAATATATGTCAAATAGTATTTAATACTTAGTACTATTTGACATATATTCAAAACTATAGACTGATCTATAATAAATAATATAATATATAGTCAATATATTCCCTGAACAATGGCCAAGTTTATCTGTCAAGACTATGGAGTATAATCAAGTTTATATAGTCAAAACTTTGTTTTAAGTACTTTTGCTATAGAGCCAAAACTCTGCTTCATTTTGCGAGATATTCGACGTCCGATATTAGAAAAAAAGGTTTTATTTAAATTGCATATAGTTAAATCGGTTTAATTACCCAGCAACGTTACAAATGAATTACACAAACGAATAAATAAACTTATACTTATCTACGTCATAATGTTGAAAGGATATAGAAAACGAGAAAAATGTAAAGAATCCTTAATAAAATTAGTAAATGCAAAGAAGCATGAATGATTTCAAAAAGAAAACTTTTATATACAAAACCTACAAACGGTATAATTCATCTACTGAAAAATGATTTATTATTGAAAAAAAATATATAAAAAAATATGGATTTAATATTAAATTTCAAAAAAGGAAAATGTATTTTAACCTAAAGCATTAAAAGGGGAGATTTTTTGAGTAAATAAAATAAATTAAATGAATTTTTTTGTAAAGGGCTACATATTTAAATTTCACACCTGTTAATTGTTTAACTAGTTGATAGACAATCTATCAGTTACAGATATGAAATGAAATTTAAGAACTTGTTAAAAAATAAACTAAAGAATACTTGATGGTTAGGTGCTTAAGGTTAAAGTAGAACTTTAAAAGGTTTAAAAATGTGTAAAAGTATTTTGGGTTTTTATTATTTCCTCTTAGTTTTTTACTTTAAGTTATAATTTATACTTATGCTATAATATTACCTTTCCGTATATAATGCATAATTTTTCTCAAAACTTAATTTTCTTCCTGTAATCTGCAGCCATAAATATTCACTGCACCATGTGTTTAGCTAAACAAGTTATATTTACTTATTCAACGAGTATTGTTCTTTCTACAAACTAATAAATTAAGCAGCAGATTATTTTGTATTTTTCCACTAAAAATCGTTTTCAAAAGAGATCATTAAATTTTAATAACCCCCTGTTCTTTCATGGTCATACACATTTTGGTGAAAATAAAATGCAAGAATAACGAAAAAGAAACATGCATTGCATTTCGTAAAACTACACAAAAGAATAAAAACATGCCATTTTAACATTAAATGAAAAATATTATGCACTTAAAAATGTTTTTTTTTTTGAACTTTTTTAATAATAATTTTCTTGTTGTGCATGTACGAATATCTGCTACCATAACAACTGATGAAAAAGAAGTTAAAACCAAAATTTTTGAATTTTAAATGTGAGTTACACTGGTCTATTGATCCATAGTCAAAATTATAGAATAATATATAAATTTAGATTGATTTACAGCTAAGATAGAATTAAAAATTGATCTACTATAGACTGATCTAAGTCAAACCTAAAAACAGATCCAAAGCCAAGTGCATAGACGATTCTAAACTAAGACTAAAGACAGATCTATAGGCAGGACTAATAATTGATCTATATTCAAGAGTATGGATTAATCTCTTGTAAAGAGTATGAGCTGATGTATAGTCAATGACTGATCTATAATCAAGATCTGTAGTCAAGACTATAGATTGATCTATTGTCAAGGTTATTGATTGATCTTAAGTCAAGATTATAGACTGATCTATAGTCAAGACTGATAAAGTATAGTGCAGAGTGATATATAGTTAAGGAAGTAAACGGATCTATAATCAAGACTATATACTGATCAATAGACAAGACTAAATATATAAAGTCAAGGCTACGGTCATGACTATAGACGGTCCTAAAGTCAAGACTATAGACTGTTCTATAGACTGTATTATAGGCAAGACTATAGACGGTTCTATAGTCAAGACCATAGACTGTTCTATAGTCAAGACTAAAGACTCTTTTATAGTTAATACTATAGACAGTTCTATAGTCAAGACTGTAATCAAGACTGTAGACTGTTCTATAGTCAAGACTAAAGACTCTTTTATAGGTGTTACTATAGACAGTTCTATAGTCAAGACTGTAGACTGTTCTATAGTCAAGACTATATACTGTTTTGTAGTCAAGACTATAGACTGTTCTATAGTCAAGACTATAAACTGTTCTATAGTCAAGACTATAAAATGTTTTATAGTCAAGACTATAAAATGTTCTATAGTCAAGACTATAGACTGTTCTATAGTCAAGACTATAGACTGTTCTATAGTCAAGACTATAGACTGTTCTATAGTCAAGACTATAGACTGTTCTATAGTCAAGACTATAGACTGTTCTATCGTCAAAACTATAGACTGTTCTATAGTCAACACTATAGACTGTTCTATAGTCAAGACTATAGACTGTTCTATAGTCAAGACTATAGACTGTGCTATAGTCAAGACTATAGACTGTGCTATAGTCGAAACTGCAGACTATTCTTTAGTCAAGACTATAGACTGTTTTATAGTCAAGACTATAGTCAAGACTATAGACTTTTCTACAGTCAGGACTATAGACTGTGTTTAAGTCAGGACTATATAGATTATTTGATTGTTCTATAGTTAAAACTATATATTGCTCTATATTCAAGAGTAAGATTGATCTATAGTCAAGACTATAGATTGATCTTATAAGGATGTTTGCCAGGGTTACCAGGATAATATTTTGTGCTTGTTTTTTTTTTCTTTTAAGTTTACTTTATTTTCAACAATTCATATAAGAACTTATATTTAACA
>NC_060954.1:42943267-42980178 GCF_022045245.1 Lucilia cuprina
ATAAATGAAATAATTATTATTCAAAAGAACATATATAACAAAAAAATATCTCCATTGTAACTATTTATATATATATTTATATATAATAAAATAATTTTGAAAAGAAAAAATGTAACGAATTACTTCGTTACAATCTATAGTCAAGACTATAGATTGATCTATAGTCAAGACTATAGACTGATCTATAGTCAAGAATAAATACAAGAATACAGTCTAATATAGAGTCAAGATTAAGATTCGAGACTATGGACTGATCTATAGATAAGACTTAGGACTGATATATAGTCATGACTATAGACTGATACTGAGGTTTTGTATTTTTTCGTACTTTATTAAGAATTTCGTTTTCAAAGACTGTTTTCATAAAAAGTTGAAAAAAATCTACCACTAGATGTGATAATTAATCTTATACTTATACAAACGCAGTTTGCAGAATTTTCCATTTTTGCTGCTACTTTGTCATTGTTGTTTCCTTGTCTTCATTCTTATATTTTTCTTTAGTATATTTTTTTGGTAACTGTTTTTGTTCTTTTCCAAAGTGCATAAATGATGAGAGATAAATTGTACTTTGTTTGCAGCTGTCTTAACATTTCGGAAAAAAAAACGAAAACACAAGGAAAATAGTTAATAATGAAAACAGAAGCTGAGAAAGGATAATAAAGGAAAGTATTATAGCCATTAAAAGCAAATGTGTTTTTCAGTTGTAGATGTAACTCTTTATGTTTTTTTTTTGTTGTTGCTGCCTCGTTACAATGTTAAAACAAACAAACCGCTCATGCAACCTTTCAAGTATTCAACCATCAGCAACCAACCGTACCGTAGTCGAGAATATACATTTTATTGTTGTTACAAACAACTGCTTATTTTCGTTGTGTAAAAGTACAATTTTGAATGTTACACGAAAAGAATGGATTACAAAAATCTTACGACAAAAACTAACTTTGTTTTTGTTCTATTTTGGCTTCTTCTATTAATGGCTTAAAATTTTCTCATTTCTGCTCTTTTATTCACATATAACAATTGTTTTGTACTTTAAGTTGATTTATTTGGAAACGGTAAAAACATATTTTACGCTTTGTGTGTCTTAAATGCGATGAAGAAAAAAAAGAACCATAACAAGGAGATTAAAACTAAAAATTCATTTCGATTCATTGCAGATATCGCGGTCAAAGCTCTGTTGTTTTTCATTTCATATAGTGTTGATCAACTTTGTAAGTAAAATCCGAGCTAGTGAGTGGGCCTTCAATGTTGGTTCTTTAGGGTCAGAAACAATTTTTTCATGTGTGCATATGCTAGAGAACTAAATCTCGCAACTCCTATCCTAGGAGCTCTATTGCATCAATATTCCAGTGTCCAGTTATCACAACGGGATCCATGCATTGTCTAACCTCTTCTATTTGGCTGTTTGCCTCTTTAATATAATTTTTTCTAAACCTTTATTAATATAAAACTTTAATATTTCATAACAAAATTAAATTGTCAAAACTATTAATATCTGCTTAATAAAAGTATTTTTAAAAATCCACTGTTCAAATTTGTCAAACAATTCCAGCCAAAATGTTAGTTAATATGTATGCAATTATTAGCTAACGTCTACAGTTTTATATACTCGTATAAGCAATATTTAATTCCTCGTAATTAATATTTATCATACGTTTTATAGCATAACTTATTCAAATAAATTCTACAGTTTTAAAATATTAAATTCCATTAATAACATTTAAACTTCATTTTATAACACACGCCAAAAATTCATATGCACAAAAAAGTTGTTCTTTTAGTTTTTCTCCGAAAATCCATGACGATTTTCATTTTCAAAATTTAAATTCCAGACAGTTAAATTTTGTTTGTCTTGTTCATTCATTTAAACTCCTATTGTCGAATTATTACAAATATAATTCTTTCATATTTTACTAAATTAAAAATGCTTAATAATATGTAATTTAAATTAAAATGTTTATATGTAAATGTACATGAAATATCTAAAAAGTATAATAAGTTACATTATAAAAATCAAAATAATCTATTGAGATTACAACTAAATGTGAACTAGGACTTTACTAGAACTAAACTAGAACAGAAGTAGAATTTAACTAGTAGTGAGTTAGTACTGAACTAGAACTGAACTAGAACTGAACTAGAACTGAACTAGAACTGAACTAGAACTGAACTAGAACTGAACTAGAACTGAACTAGAACTGAACTAGAACTGAACTAGAACTGAACTAGAACTGAACTGAACTAGAACTGAACTAGAACTGAACTAGAACTGAACTAGAACTGAACCAGAACTGAACCAGAACTGAACTAGAACTGAACTAGAACTGAACTAGAACTTTACTATGTCATTAATGTTTAATGCAAAATACTTACATTAAAATAAGCTTAAAACATTAACGAATTTAAGTTTACCTACATAAAATTTATGTACACATTTACTTGCTATAAGTATTTTCTTTTTGAATTTCTTGCTAAAATTTTAATTCTTTTTATTTGAGGTTTTTTGAAATTGAGATGTTTCAGCACAACTTTTCTCTATTTCAATACATCTGTTTTGTTAAAAAATTATATATTTATTTAAGTTATTTGCATTTGTTTATTTTCATTTCTGTAGTTTGTTTACACTTAAATACACATGACTTATAAAAATATTTTACACATACTTAAATACTGAGAAACAAACACGTATTTATATATTTTGTGGTTATTTTACTTGTGGTCATAGAAATAAATAACACACATATGTATGTAGATATGTGTTAAGGTGTTAAAAGTTTTTGAAAAATTTCTTAGTATTCTAAATTAAGCATTAGCAGATGTATCTTTGATTGTATGTTGATGAGAATTTTTAATTTAAGTTGTCTGTGGATTTTACAACTAATTATATTTAATGTTTTAGTTAGCTGAAATATTTACTTACAAAATAGATTTTTCTTTTATAAAAAAAGAATATAATAGTAAAATTTATAACTAACCGATTTTATTTTTCTAATAATATTTTTTTGCAACTAAAATGTTTGTTAATTCAGCCGGTTTAAAAAAGTTCAAAGATGAACATTGAAAATTTAGGTAAAGCATAATAATTTATAAGATGAGTGGGAGGAGTAATTTTACTAAAGTTAAATTCTTGTAGTTTTAATTAAATTTACATTTATTTACATTTATTAAATTTACATATAAACACCACAACTAATTGCATTTTAATATTTATTGAGAAATTGAAAATTCTTACCACAAATAATTTAGTTAAAAGCCATTTAAATCTTAAATTTAAACCGACTTGTTTACATTGCCATTATGATGTTATAGAACTGTAAAAAAGCAATAAAAAAGATAACTTATTAAACAATTTGTTAGGTTGAAAAAAGTGTTTAATTTTAAAACATAATTATTCGATCGAGCACTATTAACTACACCTTCGGTAATGGTTAAACCAATAGACGATCCGAAAGTTAATTCGGTAACATACTTATAGCCTAGTCTATAGTCTAGTCTATAGTCTAGTCTATAGTCTAGTCTATAGTCTAGTCTATAGTCTAGTCTATAGTCTAGTCTATAGTCTAGTCTATAGTCTAGTTATAGTCTAGTCTATAGTCTAGTCTATAGTCTAGTCTATAGTCTAGTCTATAGTCTAGTCTATAGTCTAGTCTATAGTCTAGTCTATAGTCTAGTCTATAGTCTAGTCTATAGTCTAGTCTATAGTCTAGTCTATAGTCTAGTCTATAGTCTAGTCTATAGTCTAGTCTATAGTCTAGTCTATAGTCTAGTCTATAGTCTAGTCTATAGTCTAGTCTATAGTCTAGTCTATAGTCTAGTCTATAGTCTAGTCTATAGTCTAGTCTATAGTCTAGTCTATAGTCTAGTCTATAGTCTAGTCTATAGTCTAGTCTATAGTCTAGTCTATAGTCTAGTCTATAGTCTAGTCTATAGTCTAGTCTATAGTCTAGTCTATAGTCTAGTCTATAGTCTAGTCTATAGTCTAGTCTATAGTCTAGTCTATAGTCTAGTCTATAGTCTAGTCTATAGTCTAGTCTATAGTCTAGTCTATAGTCTAGTCTATAGTCTAGTCTATAGTCTAGTCTATAGTCTAGTCTAGTCTATAGTCTAGTCTATAGTCTAGTCTAGTCTAGTCTATAGTCTAGTCTATAGTCTAGTCTATAGTCTAGTCTATAGTCTAGTCTATAGTCTAGTCTATAGTCTAGTCTATAGTCTAGTCTATAGTCTAGTCTATAGTCTAGTCTATAGTCTAGTCTATAGTCTAGTCTATAGTCTAGTCTATAGTCTAGTCTATAGTCTAGTCTATAGTCTAGTCTATAGTCTAGTCTATAGTTAGTCTATAGTCTAGTCTATAGTCTAGTCTATAGTCTAGTCTATAGTCTAGTCTATAGTCTAGTATAGTCTAGTCTATAGTCTAGTCTATAGTCTAGTCTATAGTCTAGTCTATAGTCTAGTCTATAGTCTAGTCTATAGTCTAGTCTATTCTAGTCTATAGTCTAGTCTATAGTCTAGTCTATAGTCTAGTCTATAGTCTAGTCTATAGTCTAGTCTATAGTCTAGTCTATAGTCTAGTCTATAGTCTAGTCTATAGTCTAGTCTATAGTCTAGTCTATAGTCTAGTCTATAGTCTAGTCTATAGTCTAGTCTATAGTCTAGTCTATAGTCTAGTCTATAGTCTAGTCTATAGTCTAGTCTATAGTCTAGTCTATAGTCTAGTCTATAGTCTAGTCTATAGTCTAGTCTATAGTCTAGTCTATAGTCTAGTCTATAGTCTAGTCTATAGTCTAGTCTATAGTCTAGTCTATAGTCTAGTCTATAGTCTAGTTTATAGTCTAGTCTATAGTCTAGTCTATAGTCTAGCCTATAGTCTAGTCTATAGTATAGCCTATAGTCTAGTCTATAGTCTAGTCTAGTCTATAGTCTAGTCTGTAGTCTAGTCTATAGTCTAGTCTGTAGTCTAGTCTATAGTCTAGCCTATAGTCTAGTCTATAGTCTAGTCTATAGTCTAGCCTATAGTCTAGTCTATAGTCTACTCTATAGTCTAGTCTATAGTCTAGTCTATAGTCCAGTCTATTGTCTAGTCTATAGTCTAGTCTATAGTCTAGTCTATAGTCTAGTCTATAGTCTAGTCTTTAGTCTAGCCAATAGTCTAGTCTATAGTCTAGTCTATAGTCTAGTCTATAGTGTAGTCTATAGTCTCGTCTATAGTCTAGTCTATAGTCCAGTCTATAGTCTAGTCTATAGTCTAGTCTATAGTCTAGTCTATAGTCTAGTCTATAGTCTAGTCTATAGTCTAGTCTATAGTCTAGTCTATAGTCTAGTCTAAAGTCTAGTCTATAGTCTATAGTCTAGTCTATAGCCTAGTCTATAGTCTAGTCTATAGTCTATAGTCTAGTCTATAGTCTAGTCTATAGTCTAGTCTATAGTCTAGTCTATAGTCTAGTCTATAGTCTAGTCTATAGTCTAGTCTATAGTCTAGTCTATAGTCTAGTCTATAGTCTAGTCTATAGTCTAGTCTATAGTCTAGTCTATAGTCTAGTCTATAGTCTAGTCTATAGTCTAGTCTATAGTATAGTCTATAGTCTAGTCTATAGTCTAGTCTATAGTCTAGTCTATAGTCTAGTCTATAGTCTAGTCTATAGTCTAGTCTATAGTCTAGTCTATAGTCTAGTCTATAGTCTAGTCTATAGTCTAGTCTATAGTCTAGTCTATAGTCTAGTCTATAGTCTAGTCTATAGTCTAGTCTATAGTCTAGTCTATAGTCTAGTCTATAGTCTAGTCTATAGTCTAGTCTATAGTCTAGTCTATAGTCTAGTCTACTGTCTAGTCTGTAGTCTAGTCTATAGTCTAGTCTATAGTCTTGTCAATAATCTGGTCTATAGTCCAGTCTATAGTCTACTGTATAGTCTACTCTATAGTATAGTCTATAGTATAGACTATAGTCTGGACTATAGTCTTGTCGATAATCTAGTCTAGAGTATAGTCTATAGTATAGTCTATAGTCTAGATTATAGTCTTGTCAGTAGTCTAGATTATAGTATAGTCTATAGTCTAGACTTTAGTATAGTCTATAGTCTAGTCTATGTTATAGCCTATAGTCTTGCCTATATTCTAGTCTATAGTCCAGTCTATAGTCTAGTGTATATTTCAATCTATAGTCTAATCTATAGTCTAGTCTATAGTGTAGTCTATAGTCTAGTCTAGTCTATAGTGTAGTCTATAGTGTAGTCTATAGTCTAGTCTATAGTCTAGTCTATAGTGTAGTCTATAGTCTAGTCTATAGTCTAGTCTATAGTCTAGTCTATAGTCTAGTCTATAGTCTAGTCTATAGTCTAGTCTATAGTCTAGTCTATAGTCTAGTCTATAGTCTAGTCTATAGTCTAGTCTATAGTCTAGTCTATAGTCTAGTCTATAGTCTAGTCTATAGTCTAGTCTATAGTCTAGTCTATAGTCTAGTCTATAGTCTAGTCTATAGTCTAGTCTATAGTCTAGTCTATAGTCTAGTCTATAGTCTAGTCTATAGTCTAGTCTATAGTCTAGTCTATAGTCTAGTCTATAGTCTAGTCTATAGTCTAGTCTGTAGTCTAGTCTATAGTCCAGTCTATAGTCTAGTCTATAATCTAGTCTATAGTTCAGTATATAGTCCAGTCTATAGTGAAGTTTATAGTCTACAGTCTAGTCTATAGTCTGGTATATATTCTAGTTTATATACTATAGTTAAGTCTATTGTAAATATTTATATTTTTAGTACAATCCTATCTTAAAGAGTATGCTTTTGGTATTATTACTTTTTGAAAGTTTAAATATTCCGTTACCAAACATAATGTTCTCTTATGAGTGAACTTAATTTTAAATTAATAAAACTAATTGCAAACTAATTAGAATTTAAAAAGAACTTTTGCATCAAGCAGAAAATTTATTTAATTAACTTTTTTCCTTAACGAAAATGTTTTAATTAAAACAATCACAAACAGTCTTTAAATACTCTAACACTTGGCATTAACTTTTTCAATGTGAAAATCCTTGAAGCACCACCACCTCAATAGGCAACTAGAGTAGAGCGTTATAATCACATCATCAGAAGATAAAACAGGAATAACACGAAATGGAAATTACATTGATTAATTTAAAATAATTTTTACAAGTGAAAATTTAAGAATATTTCATTTTTATGATTCATATTCAAATTTCTTCTCTTTCACTCTTTCTTTCGTGCTATCGTTTGTTTTTAAGATTATTAATTCAAAAATGAAAACTTGTTAATTACTTTTTGTTGTTGTCTTCCTTTACGTTGTTATTTTCATAATAAATATTCAAATATTTATTCAAATTTAAAATATTTGAAAACTGTGTCTGTTTGTATTTGTGTTTGTGTGTGTGTGTGTGTTAAGTTGCAGGAACTGGCAACCTGGAACAAATGCCAACAGCTACAACAACACTTACAATAACAAATATAAACAATGTGGTCAACCGCATTGTAATTCAAACACATCTGATATTTATTCAAGTTTATTATTTTAAACAAAACAAAAAATTTCTATATCCTTTAAAGCATAAAAATTCTATAAATTATGCAAACAATTAAAAGGACTTTTAAAGATTATTTAAATGATAATAGAAGCAATTATTATGATTTGAGGGGAATGATGGAAATAAATATAATTTAAAAAAATTAGAAACAGATTTGTTGTATATTATTTACTTATAGAAAAATTTCATCACACTGCCCAACCGACTAAATCTAGAGTTATGTAATTTTGACTGTAGCTGTATTTTTTGTTTATATGAAAAAAGCAGCGCTTGTTGAGTATCTTATGCTATCTGTATCTACTCCTTAGCAGATAGGTATGTGGTACTCTCTCGAAGTGAACAAAGCTGATTTTTGGTACCTTCTCTAAATATATAAAGAGTGTGGAACCGAAACACATGCAACCAAACACATGCAATTAGAAGTTATAAAAGAGAGTTGTTTAGTACATTTTTCATCTTAAAGTGAGATCCTGTAAGAGAAAAATAAATATACACGCCTGGTATCAAATTTTTCAATAACATCAGTTGTCAAGTGATAATGTTGCCAAATTGCACCAGAAGTCATAGCCACGATTTCCCATTTGAGGCTTAGGTAAATAATGTACATATAACCAACTAACTAACTAACTAACTAACTTACCTACTAACCAACTAACCAACCAACTAACTAACTTACTACTAACTAACTATCTAACTAACTAATACTAAACTAACTAACTAACTAACTAACTAACTAACTAACTAACTAACTAACTAACTAACTAACTAACTAACTAACTAACTAACTAACTAACTAACAAACTAACTAACTAACTAACTAACTAACTAACTAACTAACTAACTAACTAACCAACTAATTAACTAACTAACTACCTAACTAATAACTAACTAACTAACTAACTAACTAACTAACTAACTAACTAACTAACTAACTAACTAACTAACTAACTAACTAACTAACTAACTAACTAACTAACTAACCAACTTACCAACTAACTAACTAACTAACTAACTAACTAACTAACTAACTAACTAACTAACTAACTAACTAACCAACTAACTAACTAACTAACTAACTAACCTTCGCTAGTGCTCTATATTAGGCGTATACTTAATATTTGTAATATCAATAAATCATTAACACGTATACGTACAGATGTCGCTTATGTTCAAAATTTCTATTTTTAATGAAAAGAGCTACAACGTTGCTTTAGAGAGTAAATCAAAATTCCGAACGGTTTAAAAGATATCAGCCGGAAATTAACTTTGAGCAAAACTGCAGAGTACGTTTTATTTCCATGAGTGTTTTCTATAATAAATATCTCAAACTATGCAGCCACAAAACTTTGTCTAAAGTTTAAGGTAGTTAAGGTATAAAATTATAAAAAAAATATTTAGAAAATTAAAGTGTATATAAGATTCGCCACAGCACAACTCCTCGCTTTATCATATTGATGTTTTAGTAATTAGCTTTGCAAAAGAAATTACAAGATTATTCAAAATCGCTTGAAGCTAATTTTTATATGGTTGTACAATTTTCATTTATTATATAAATGACTTTTTAAATACAAAACGTTTAACAAGAAAAACTAGAACTGTAGATTAACATATTTAAAAGCTTAATTATGCATTTATTTTTTCCTCAGGACTGGGATTTTTATTTTTGTATATTTCTTTAAGAAAATTAAACATTAAACTTTTTTAATAAAACTTTAAGAAATTAATTTAAATAATAAAAAATTAAAAATTCTGATATATTCTTTAAAACATTATTCTGTAGTATATTAACATAAAAAGAGGTGTTAAGGAAGCAAAAGGAGAAATTTTAAATTTACAATTTACCAGCAAATTTTCAGCTTCAGTGGAGTAGGGCAGTAGGGAAAGAGAAAGTAGGAAATTAGAGGAGTGACTTTATGCAAAAAAAATAAAAAAAGTGAAGTAAATTGTCAGTTAAATATATATACAGCACCATTTCCAAATGGTTTTAAAAAATACTAAAATTTATTTCAATAACAAATTTCTTAAATAAAATTTGAATCTCGTAAATTCATTGAAATAGTAAGGGAACTGGTGTAATACAATCTCTACAAACTTACTGGTAACCAATGTCGTGCTTGCAGATAAAAATAAAATAAAAATGTACATTATTTATGTGGCAGGATTATGCAAATTAAGTTTTCTTTAAAACAAGCGTAAATAATACACAAAACGTGTTTAACACAAATGGTTTCATCACTCCTCTTTTTTCACTTCCACAACAGTTTCACATTCAAACGTCTGTTTTCTTTTTTCAGTTTTTTTTAGGTCTGTCTGTCCTCTACCCAGCGCCTTAGTTTTCATTTGAACTAAAAATGTTTTTTATGTCAGTTCTTGCAGATTTGATGATTTGCTTAAGTTTTTTTTTTTTTTTGTTAAATTTAAGAAAAAAATAAATAAACAAAAGAAAAAGATAAACAAAATGTTAAAATTTTGTTGTTATATTCTTGACGTTGTTAAAACAATTTAAATTCTTGAATATTTTATCTTCATTTGACAAATTTTTTTATTTCACTGAACTCCTTCCTACTCTCACTAACTAATCGTTACAGTTATAGGATCAATATAAAAGTTTTACTTGATTTTCTGCATTATACACAATTTTTTCGGTTGTTCTTGTAAGTTAAAAGGCAAATTTATTTTCTACTTTTTTCTATTGATGAACTTCATCAAAGACAATAAGGATTTGAACGAGTATTGTCTTGTCAGTTGATATTAGAATGAACTGTTTGCTTGCATTTATCATTTTTGTTTCCTATTGGAAGTGGAATAGGGGAAAAGTCATGGCAAATAGTGAATGATTAGTTCAATTGAATTTTTATTTGAATAAAATATAAAAAAAAATTGTTTAAATATAAATAACTCCCTGAATGTGACCTTTTCGACCTTAAATTTGACCAATACTCAATTATAGTGGGGAGAGTATTATGCGTTTGTGCTGAAGTAAACCCAGTACTCAGACTTACTTTCTGAGTCCATTTAGATATATCCGTTTGTCTGTCTGTCTCTGTGTACATAGTTCTTGCACACGTTTTTTAAGATAATATGATGAAGTTTGTAAAATGTTCTTCATTCTTCCCAAGGAGCGCTATTGAAATTGGTTGAAATTTGTCCATTATGTCGCCTATCCGCGATACAAGGATCGGGCCTCATTTGACCCTACTATGGCAGGTACTCCCCTCTTCATTACTTAAAAGACAAAATTCACTAAAAAAAAATACTAATAACACGATGAAATTACTTGTTTTCTTTTATAAAATATTTACTTAAACTATTTACTTAAACTGACGCCAGTTATCGGACAAACCTACAATTACTACAGTAATACTCTTCATGGACCCTTCAGTACATATTTGAAATTTTGTCTCATTTGCTTCGATAACATCCATAGCCAAAGTATATAAATCCATATATACGATAACACTCGCTGTCGAAATCTTAATTTTATACACAGCCGCTGTCTAAGTGTTAACAAACGTGGAAGATCACCACGGATGTTATGGAAAAAATATAAACACTTTGGTGTCAATTTGGTACCAGGCGTGTATATTTCATTTTCCTTTAGTGTAGGTACTTATTTCTAGATTTCCTTGCAGTTCGATTAAGAATCAATGCATTCAAAACCAAATCATTTAACAATCGTCCAATCACCTTAGATCATCATCATCTAATTCATCCTTTGTACTTTTTCTACAAGAGTCCTTAGGTTGTTTGAGCCTTTTGTAAATGAGAGCATAGACAGTCTTCACTTTATGTATATACTTATTGAAACTAAAACGAAAAGGTTCATTAACCTATATTAAATTCTTTAGACTAGCTTTCTGACAGTCTCTTTGTAATGTATAGAGTGACGATTGACTTTCTCTTAAGACAAGAACATTTTAAAATAACTAGTCATCTGGATAGTCGGGTGGCTAGTTGTAACACTAACTGGTTTTGAATTATATTTGGGTTTGAAGCCATTTTGTTACAAACACAAGTTTGTATCCTTATCATCTCAAAACATAGCAACATATTTAATTGCTTATTTGTAATGACTTATATAACTACTTCTTAAAATAATTCGTGAGTTCTGTAAATTCAAAACAATTCTAATGGGGTAAAGTAGAACGTCATTTATCTTAAGGCGAACTAACGACATATCATCAATGTATAATGAATACATTAGCTGTACACGTCGAAAGTTCCTGATCGCATACAAGGCAAACTTTGATACACTGATCTCAGACAGAAAATCATGTTCAAGTTAAATATTAGAAGAGATACCGATGGGAATCCACAGCTACATGGATGGGTCTTAACTGGGCGACAAAACGGGCCTGTTAGTTGGTTGGCGAACTCCCAGGTAAATGCAAAGAGACGCCGTTTTGACCGGACTACTTCATTCAACAGATGTAGTATACCTCACTAAGGTTAGATATCAAGTATCTGCAAAGACAACAGCTTTTCTTAATGACTGAATCAGGGCATTCACAAAGAAGATGGACGAGTGATTTTCTGTTTCCCTCTCTATGTTTAAGCTGAATATTAGAACAAATACCCATAGGAATCTATTGCTACACGGATAGCTCTTAACTCGGTGGACGTCTATATTCGTTAGATGTAGTATTGTATCGTATAAGATCAAGTCTGTAGCTGTAAGATATTTCAGGATGTGATTAATCTTAGATCCAAATATCTCACCAATGATATCCTGAGATTCAGATATCTTACCAAAGTTAGATATAATGTAAATGTCAAGAAAAAAGTTTCTTTTAATTTGCATTTGCAGAGAAGATGGAGGGCCATTTTCCTTATCTTTCTGTAAGCAACAGCGATATTGTTCATTGAAGGGAAGCCCAAGCCGACTTGACTGTCTGCTGACATTAACGCATATATTTAAACCTGAATAACACTACAATTGTTGGAAAGACTGTGAGATATACTAATCACAGCTTGTTCGCAGAAGACTCCAGACTTAATATCTCAGCGTGTCTATATCATGATCTCCATCTTCCGGATGAGTCAAGCATTACTGCCTTGCAAGCAGATATGGTCATTATATGCAGATAGCATGTACAATATAGTATGCAGAGCTTCTGAAGGACTAGTTCATAGGACACTTGTTATCCAAATACATGCTGATATCTAAACTTTGTACTATATAGCTGATCTACAACAATTTGTTTCCTATTTTTAATATTGTCGACAATAGGTTTTAATATATTTACCAGAAGTCCAGAAGACAATTAGGGCTATATCTGGTAAAAATGTTAAATCTAAGACCACGTTGTATTGTATGAAATTATTAACCGAATAGTATCGTGAGGTACGCTTTACATCATCTAGGTACCAGGCCACTCGGAAGTAGTGCAAATTACTTGCTGCAAAGGAGGTTAACGGGGAGTAGCCTATGAGACCACAAAAATCTGTAATAAATATGACTATCTTCACAGAAAATATATCCATAATTTATTTAACATTTAAAATTTTAATGATTGATGCATATAAAAATTAATTAATTTTATAAATAAATGAGCGAAACAAAATGCAATAAATAAATGACTATTAAAAGATTAAATACAACGATAAAATGCTTATAATTGCTGCACGCATCATTAATATTTTAATTATTTAACACATTTCATTTAAACTTGTATGTGTGTGAAAGTAATGTAAATTGCTTTTACATTTGACAAATACTTGTATGAGGTTCTTTAAATTAAGTTGTATTAATTTAATACAATTCTTTGGAAAATTATATCATTGATTAGTGAAAAAAGTACATTTGAAAAAGCGAAAAAGTACCCTTTTGAAAATTTGAAAAGGTTCAAAAAAAGTCCCCTTTTATAGATTCTCATTTACTCCATGTTCTTCTTTTATAAACAAGCAAGTGTAGTAATAAAATTTACCTTTACCTTGTTGTTGTAGTTTGTTAATTTTTTCTGTCTTAAAATTTTTATTAAACATTTTCTAAGTTTATCTCGCAATTTTGCTCATATCTCCGTTATTTTTTAACCGATTTTGCTCATATTAAATACGAAACTTTTCTAAAGCATCCCTGACAGAATTGTTAAAGTTTTAGATGCAGAAGATATCTGGGGTCTTCAGAACATTAATTTCAAGTAATATATAGAAATATATTAATCGCCTTATATCTGATTTTAGTTAGTTAGTTAGTTATTTAGTCTGAAAATACAACTAGGAATTTATCGGGCCTATTGTGCGCTCCTAACCAGTGTCTTACCGAATCGAACCCACCACCTCCGGTCTACCAGACTAGAACACTAACCTACCGGAGTCCACAATTTCTGATTTTAAATAGGAAACTTCTCAAAAGCATGCCGGAGAGAACAGTTGAAGATTTGGAAGAAGAAAATGTCTGGGCTCTTTAAAAAATTTATTTTAAAAATCATACAGACAGACGACCCGGAATATATACTTTATAAGGTCTGGTAATGTCACTTCAGTCCTTATACTGAATGATTTGACATGGGGTCGAACCAGAGAATCACATAATCTGATTTTACTGATAGGACTTGTCCTAGCTGATCAGTTAGTTGAGGTTCCTTCGGGATCCACGAGGCTGTGGTTTAAACCCAAACTAGCGAGGGTGAGTTAAAAGGCTGATGTACGGTAAAGTCTACATTTCGGAATAAAATATACTGTTGTCTAATGACAACAGATACCGCACAGAGGAGTGATTTTGGAACTTAGCGTTGATGTTAAGGTTCCTTCGGGATACACTTAAACCAAACTAGCGGGGGTGAGTTAAAAGAGATGTACGGTGAAGTCTATATTTCGGAATAAAATCTGCTATTGTCTAATGACAACAGATACCGCACAGAGGAGTGACTTTGGGACTTAGCGTTGATGTTAAATGTTATTTGAGGTTCCTTCGGGATCCACGCGGCTGTGGTTAAAACCCAAACTATCGATGGTAAGTTAAAAGACTGTTGTAAGTTGAAGTCAATATTTCGGGGGGAAGTCTATATTTCGGAATAAAATCTGCTGTTGTCTAATGACAGAGAAAACTGTGAGTAAGAACAAATTCTTCAGCTTATTTCATGGATTCGTACATGGGTCAACCGGTTAGGTCCCTAGATCTTGTTATTTACTCAACAGAGGCCAATACATATGCGTGGTTGTACAACGGAAGTGATGTTGAAATTAAGCAACGGGGCAGCAATGGTTAGAGATTACATGATTGAACAAAGTGTTTGACTGATAATTCCACTTATCACCCAGTGGTTAAAAAAGCCCACCTTGACCAAACATGGCAGGTGTTCACGTAAAGCACTTCTACATTAAAATCCTTTTCACGAAGATGAAGGGTATCGCAACGCCAAAACTTTAAGTAATATTATTAACGAAGTGTTTACTTTAACACTTCCTGTAGTTATAAATATTAAATAGATTTAAAAAGTTGAAGAGAGATTTATATAAATCCTAAAATTTTTTTTTCTTCAACGAAATGATAAATTTCTCAATATAAAACAAACACTCTCGGGAGGGCAAGGAGATGCTGTCAAAAGCTTCATTTGTTATTTACTACTTTTCAATAGACACATTATGTATGTGTGTGTTTTTTTGTTCGTCTAAATGTGTATAGTGCTTACAATATACACATAGACAGCTAAATGTTTGAATTTTTGTAGACCTGAATTTTAAATGAATTCCCATACTTTTAAATGAAATTTCTTTGTCCCTTGAGATTTTGTCGATAGAAGTCTGTAAGTCTGTCTGTTCTTTCTTTTGCAGTCAAAATTTATTTATTTAGTTTTTTTTTGTTTTCAAATCAATTTTATTACGTGTTTTTTCAAGTGTGTGCGTATGTATGAATGTGTGTGTGTATATGTGTTATATTTAGTAAATATTTACAAATCAAATTTCTTGTTAATACTGTTATACCCTACAGTATTAAGGTATTATAAAAGTTCAATATTAGTACTAAACCAACTTTTCTAACTGGTATTGCAAACTTTTAATACTAAAGTTTGTAAAAAGTTCGAAAATTTTCTGCTACAAAAACTAAAATAATTTTAAAAAATTTCCCCATATTACTTCATAACATTTTTAGCTCTTAAATATAGTCGCCTAAACTTTATAATTCTGAATTCACAGTTTTAATGCTTTTCATGAAATCGTATATGAAAAAAAAAAACATAAATAAATCTAACAGGTTTTCGATTTCAATTCCAGCTAATACCTGCCTTCACTTACAGATAAAACAAGCTTTCATACCCTTATAAACAAAGAGAATCTTTTTAGAAAATTTAAGTTGGGATTTTATTGAATTTAAAATAAATATTAAACACACACATTACAAACATATAAACAAACAAAAGCAACATGTTTATGTTTTCTGTCAATCACTTACGCTACAATCACTCTCACCTGCTTAACAACTTACATACCAGCAACAAATTAAAGTTATTTATGCAGAGTTATAGACAGGGATGGAAAATTCATAACTTCGTTAGTAGTTTTTTATTTTGTACACTTTACTACAACTGAGTCCTTGGACTAACCAATAGACAAGTGAATTATTCTGATTAGTCTAGTACTAGTGCTTGGATTAATCAGACTTATATGTAGACTAGTTCATATTTAAGTTAGTAGACTAGTTCATAGGCTGATTGTTGTAACAGTACGACTGTGGCCAATAGTTCCTGGGGAAAAAAACTTTCGGTTGATACAGCTGTCGCCTGGGTTAACAATCTTTGGCCGTGTATGACTAGGGTCGTTCCGGAGCGAAGATCCAATTGTCGTGGGAACGCCATAGACTTGCTTATAGACTAGCCCATAGAATATTTCACAAACGAGTCCGTTGACTAGTTCATAGGCTAGTCTTTTAAATATTCATAGACTAATCAGTAGACTAGTTCATAGAATAGTTTATATAATAATCCATAGACTATTCCATATACTGGTCATTAAAATAGTATATAGACTAGTTCATAGACTAATCCATAGACTAGTCTAAAGACTATGGTCTCCGGAAGGTTGGTGGTTACTATTCTAGACCACTAGACACCATTGACAAGCCCATATACTAGTTCATAGATTAGTCCGTTGACTTGCTTATAAACTACTCCGTATACTTATTCGTGCACTAATCAGTAGACTTTTTCAAAGAAAAGTCTCTATAATTATCCACAGACTAGTCCATATACTAGTCCTGAAAATAGTATATAGACTAGTCCAAAGACTGTGGCCTCCAGTAGGTTAGTGATTAGTTTTCTGGTAGACCAGACGTTGTGGGTTCGATTCCAACCTGAGGCACTGGTTAAGGAGCTTATAATAGGCTCGATAGACGTCTAGGTGTATATATATATTTTTTGATTTCATATATATACATCATCCTTTCATAATATTAAACTATCTATATAACTAGTCCAAAGACTAATCCACATACTAATCCATAGACTAGACCAAAGACTAGTGCATAAACCTGTCTAAAAACTTGTCCATAGATTAGTTCATAGACCATAGATTGGTTAATAACCTAAGCCCGTTGACTTGTTTATAGACTAATCAATTGATTAGTCCGTGGGCTAATCCTTAGAATAATACATAGACTCGTCTAGAGAATAGTCCATACTGACAAGTGAAAAAATTATTATATAAACTTATTATGTTTAATAAAAGACCAGTCCGAAGTCTAGTTAATATAATGTTAAATAGTCTAGTGAATAGACTAGTCAATAAATTAGTCTACAGACCCATAGTAAAGTGTTTAGACTTGTCAATAGATTAGTTTACATACTTGTTCATAGACGGGTCAATAGAAAAACATGTGGACTAATTAAAATACTAGTTCATGTCTATTCCTTAGACTAGTTCATACGGTTCATTAGTCAGTAGTGTACTTCATGGAATGTTCCATAGTTTAGTCCGTAAAATAGTACATGGACTAGACTAGTCTTTAAACCCGTCTATGGTAGACCTTATACTAGTGATCATACCAGACCTTATTCTAGTGATCAGACCAGACCTTATTCTAGTGAATAGACTGATACATATGCTTATCAGTAGATTTGTCCGTAGACTAGTGAAAAGACTATCCTATAAACTAGATAAGTCCATAGTCATATCAATAGATTAGTCAAAGACCAGTCCGTAGTCTGGTGAATACATAAGTAAATAGTCTAGTATATAGAATAGTTCAATATATTAGTATACAGATCAGTCCAAAGTCAAGTGTTTAGACAAGTCAATAGATTAGTTCACAGACTTATTCATAGACTGTTCAAAAGACTAACATGAAGACTAGTTAATAGATTAGTCCATGACTAGTCAATATAATATTAGAGATCATATATACCAAACACTTTTTAGTAACTTCGCACTTTTAATCTTAATAAAAAAGTACTTTCTTCTAAGTTACTACAATTCCTCATTCCATATCTGCTAACAAAACGAAAAACAACAGGTAGTATGAGTAATATTTAATTTAAGTTTAAAATAAATATCAATCATACGTACACAGTGTATTCAACATCATATTTATTTTCAAATGTCTGGCTGTGATGATGATACGCTACTTATGTATATCATTTTAAATTTAATATATTTACATAAAATTAATTAATATTTTATGTTATTAATTTATAATAACATGAATGACATATTGAGTGATTTTATGATATTTTAGAATTAATTAAAAAACACACGTTTTATTTTGTTGGAGATAGATTTATAACAAGAGGATTAAATTTCATTGCAATTTTAATGGAAATTGTTGATTAATTTAAATACTTTTTTTTAGAAAATTTATATATGTGTTTAGACTGTGGCAAAACTGTTTCACAAATTTAATTAATTTAATAAACATTTATTTCTTTCTTTTTTTTGCCAAAAATTGCCACATAATGGTTTTCTCTGCTCTTCAGAGATTTCAATTTTATTTGATTAAAATTAAACATAGTTATTGGGGGAAAAAAACATTTCAGCAATTTAATTTCACTTAAAGGCTTTCACCATAATATTGTCTCAAAGGAATTTCTATGAGAAAAAAAATAGCAAAAATTCTTTATTAAATTCAAATAATATTCAAATATTTTGTTCAGTCTTTTAACACACGTTAAAGTGTAAAATATTTTAATATTAAACACACAAAAAACAACACAGACATACTCATACTCACATACACGCCTACATACTTACACTTAAACATTTCTATATAACGACTCTTTAAATAATACCAACAAGCAACATTATCATACTTTAAAGTATCTTTATGACAACTAGTACATGCAGCGTTGAAGAAAGAAAAAAAGTATTGTTGAAAAGCAGCAGCTTGTGTTTTCGCTACCACTCCACCACAATGTAAAACAGTAATAATAAAAAAACATTATAGATAACATATTTTAAGGCTGACATATTATATTAAAATTATAACATATTTATATACGTTTGTCTTTTATTTAAACATATGTATGATGGAATGAATATTAAAAGAAAAAAAAACACTTCCAGCCTCCTAAATGTAAATACATATTTTATTATTTATCATGATTTATAGACAAATATATATTAAATTTATTTTAAGCAAATCTATACGTGTATTTCTTTATTCTTGTGTATTAGACATAACAAAAAAAAATTGCATACTTTTTGAAAATTTATTTGTTTTATAAGAAAAGTAATATGTTGCTTATAAAATTTTTATTGTTTTGCCTTTTTTTTTGAGAAATATAAAAAAGAAATAATATTTTTATACAACATCATGTCTATTTGTTTTCTGAGTTCTGTAGAAGAAGCTGTTTGTTTTATTGGGAGTTTTTGTATAATTTTTTTTTTATATTTTTCATTTTGTTTGGCAAACATGTTGCTTACAGTGGCACCATTTTTAAAGGGCTCTCATATCATTGGGGATTTGTTGGCATATATTTTTTTTATTTTTCTTTTAAATTCTTTTTTCATGGTTTTATTACAATAAAAAGAAAAGGTTTAAAAATTATAGCTTTGTATTAAAATGTTAATTTTATGAGTATTTAATAGTTGTTTTCTTTTATGATTTTAAACATATTTAAATTTACACGTTTATTTATAGAAATTTTCTAAACAAAACTTATTTTAAATAAATTTTTGATGTACTTCCGTCTGCATGTTTTTTTTATAGAAATGGATCCTCTGGTAAGGCTTGGGAATGCTTTATATTAGAAAACTGTCTTTGAACAAAGTATCTTTTTCCAAAAGAAAACTGCATTCCAAAGAAGAAACTTTTCTATAATAAAATGCCTTTCTTTGAAAGAAGATAATTATTAACTTAAAAGCCATATTCGGTGGGTTCAGTTGTATGGGGACTAGGTGAAATAATGAATCGATCGAAATAATGAATTGATTACAAGGACAGAAGGACAGACAGACGGACGGACAGACGGACGGACATAGCTAAATCGACTCAGAAAATGATTCTGAGCCGATTGGTATACTTTAAGGTGGGTATAGGACAAATATTATTGTGCGTTACAAACATCAGTAAAAACCCAATATACCCTCCCCACTAAAGTGGTGTAGGTGGTATAAAAAATGACTTCAAATGAAAACACTTTTCTACAAAAAAACTGTGATTGATAGAAGAAAATTTCCCATAAGGAAACTGTTTTCGAAAGAAAACACTTTTTATTAAATTGTGTTTGAGGTAAATACTTTTTAGTAAAAAAAATGTCTTCGAAAGAAAACATTTTTCTGTAAGAAAACTGTCTTTAAAAATCGCTTCGATAAGAAAATACTTCTCTAAAAAAAAACGGTCTGCGAAGGAGGATAAATAGACACTTCAATCCATTTTCAATTCAATTTTCACAATATTCTTTAAGAAAACTTTCATTATAAAAAAACTTTCCTATAAGAAAATTTTCTTTAAAAGAAGACAAGTTTCTTTAAAAAAAACTGCATTCAAAGAGGGACAATTTTCTATATGAAAACTGTTTACAAATGAAGAAACTTCTATAAGAAAACTGATTTCAAAAGAAGAAACTTTTCTATAAGAAAGACATGAAAAAATGTCTTTAAAAGTAAATATTTTAGGAAAACTATCTCAAAAAAATACTTTTCAAAAAGAAAACTGTTTTCGAAAGAAGATACATTTCTTTATGAAAATTTTCTTCTAGAAAACTGTTTTCAAAAGAACAAATTTTTCTATAAGAAAACTGTCTTCCAAAGAACACAGTTTTTGCTATAAGCAAAAAGTTTTTATTAGAATAAACTTTTTATATTGTTATTCAGGCTGTTCTAAGATTATAGTGAAATCAAAATCGTTAACAATTGATAGATCCTAAACTTATTTTTAGATTGTTATTGATAATTTGCCTTTTATTACAGAACCCTCTGTATGTATGTTTCTTTTTCTTATAGTCTTTAAATTTTATTTGTAAAAAAATCAGTCACTGAATTGTATTTGTCAAGTCAAGATTATTAAATTTTTTGCAACTGTAGGTAAAAACTTACTCTGTCTTTCTTTTGCAAAAAAATAACAAAGCAAATTTTTTTTTATAAACTTTTGTCAAATAATAAAACATTGCATACAATTAGGTGCTCAAGAGCATACAAAATTTTCTCAGATTTTGTGTTTAGTAAATTGTACTTATTTTCAGCAACAAATACACACACACAATACACAATAAGTGTTTTAAATTTGTTGTTGTTATTTTGGAATCAGACTCAATAGAAGATTTGCGTCACTTTGAATCTATAGAAATTCAATTTAATAAAAAGAATTTGTTAGAATAAACAACTGAATACATATTTATAAATTTTATTACTTTATTGGTAGAATTGCTAAGCAAAATAAAACCCAAGGAAATGTAATTTATTATTTTTTTTGCCTTTTTACAATCATATGTTTTTCTATTTATCACTTGTAATCAATGATGTATTATAATAGAAAATTTAATAATAATGTGGTTTATGAATTGATTTTATTCTAAGGCAACAGGATCAAGAATAGTTATTAAATTTTTGTGGTATATTTCAAGTTATGCGAAATTAAAATTGGTAATTGTTTTAAAATCAAAAAACAAACAAACAGACAAACTAACTAACTAACTAACTAACTAAGTAACTAACTAACTAACTAACTAACTAACTAACTAACTAACTAACTAACTAACTAACTAACTAAGTAACTAAGTAACTAACTAACTAACTAACTAACTAACTAACTAACTAACTAACTAACTAACTAACTAACTAACTAACTAACTAACTAACTAACTAACTAACTAACTAACTAACTAACTAACTAACTAACTAAATAACTAACTAACTAACTAACTAACTAACTAACTAACTAACTAACTAAGTAATTAACTAACTAACTAACTAACTAACTAACTAACTAACTAACTAACTAACTAATTAACTAACTTACTAACTAACTAACTAACTAACTAACTAACTAACTAACTAACTAACTAACTAACTAACTAACTAACTAAATAACTAACTAACTAACTAACTAACTAACTAACTAACTAACTAACTAACTAACTAACTAACTAACTAACTAACTAACTAAAAAACTAACTAAGGGTCTTATTCATAAACTTTTATCAAAGGTTTATAAATCGAACTTTCATACAAAATTTGTTCTGTAAACCTTTGATAAATGATTATGAATAAGGAAGTAAAAAACTAACTATCTAATTAACTAACTAACCAAGCACTTTCTTGCAACCACTGGCTGACATTCGTTAAAGTTAGATCCAATTATTTTCGAAGTAATGATATTCTTGAAATAACATTCCTGATATGAATATTGCATGGAAGATTCTTTGAAATTACGTCCAGGAAACTATGTTTCGAAAAATTTAAAAATATTACCTTCAGTAAACAATTTTATTTACTTTTTTTGTGAAAAGAAGCGCACAAAAGACTCGATAGTGGCCTAAGTTCATCCTCCTATCAACCTATCCTTACCATCTATTGAGTAGTCAACAATCTACATATCAATACATGGACAAGTTCTTAAACTATCCTATTGACTAAGGAGTGAGATCGAAAAATTCTTAACACACGTTTTTCTTTACATTTTTCAACCAAAGTATTATTTGATTTTTTTTGATCAAGTTCTCTTTGAAAAACATGTCAGTTATTATGTATGATGTCAATTATATTAATTTTTTTGTTAATCTGATTAAAATGAGTGACCAGAAAAAAGTGCGTACTGAAATTATTAAATATTTTCAACTAAACCCAACTTGGTCTTACAAAAAGTTGGCCAAGCATACAAAGGTCTGCCATCAAACTGTTTCCAATGTTATTAAACAGTACCGGGAGAACTTGTCAGTTGATAGAAAACCTGGTTCAGGTAGAAGGAATGGTCCACATGATGTTTCTAAAGCCAAAAAATAGAAACGCTGCTAAAAATTTAGAGGCCAAAAACAGAGCACGGAAATTGAAGTCAAGTTTTATAAAAAAAATATTCTTGCTGCATAATGGATAACGAAACGTATGTTCTGGCAGATTTTTCGCAATTTCCAGGTCAAAAGTTTTATGTTGCTGATGCTCGAGGGAATGTTGAAGAAAAGTTTAGGACCCAAAAGCAGACAAAATTTCCCAGAAAGTTCTTGGTATGGCAAGCAATATGCAGTTGCGTCAAAAAAAGCCAATCATTTGTTACAACGGGCTCTATAAATACCGAAATTTACATCAAGGAATGTTTACAAAAAAGGCTGCTTCCATTCATAAGACTTCATAATGTGTCCACTTATTTTTGGCCTGACTTGGCATCCTGTCACTATGGTATACAAGCCCTTGAGTGGTACAAGAACAATAATGTGGTATTTGTACCAAGAGAGGCAAATCCTCCAAACTGCCCGGAGCTAAGGCCAGTGGAGAGATATTGGGCTCTTGTTAAAAGAGAATTGAAGAGTACAAAAAAGGTGTCCAAAAGTGTGGTAGATTTTAAACGGAGATGGACTACATGTTCGAGCAAAGTGACAGAAGGCACTATAAAAACGTTAATGGAAGGGTTTCCGAAAAGGGTTCAAAATTTCATCACTAGTGATTAAAACGTTAAAAATATTTTTTTTTGTAAATTGTAATAATAATTTTAATCAAATAAAAAAAATAAAGCTGTTAGTTTAGTGGTTTCTTTTTTATAAACATATATGTATGTTAAGAATTTTTCGATCTCACTCCTTAGTCATCGGATTAGTCTACTGATAGGTAAAGAGATTCATCTATTGTCTTACGTAAATACTACTAGTAACTAGTAAAGAAAATACAAAACTCTGAACTAGCTGATTCACATACTAGTGCTTTGACTGACTATTATTCTAGTTCTCCATAGACATCTTATTAATTAGTTCGCAGGCTTGCAAATGGTTTCATCCTTAGACTACCCTACTGGTTGGTCCACATACATGTAAGAAAAAGGATGTGCTTTATAATTCCTAGTCATTAGTTTAGTCAGTGAACTAGTCTATAAACTAGTTCACTATTCAATGAATTAGTCTGTGGACTAATTGAATTATTATTCCTAGTTTAAGGACTAGTATGTGGATTAGTTTTTGATTCCCAAAAAGACTAGTTAGTTGACTAGTCGATAGGCTGGTTAGTGCACTGAGCTAGAAAATAAACCAATTAATGGACTTGTTAATAAATTAGTTGACAAGTAAGTGAACTAGTTAGTGATCTATTTTAAGCGCTAGTCAAAAGATAAATTAATTGGATAATAATTGGACTAGTTTAAAGACAAGTCTCCAGAGTAGTCAATAGTCTGGTCAATTGGATAGTCAATAAGCAATAGAATCGAAGGTGGATCAGCAAAAAAACTAATCTATATAAAAGGCAAGTCAGGTGACTAGTAATTAGCATAGCTTATGCTATTGTCTAGTTTACAGACTATCCTATTGTATGGACTAGAGATTATCCTATTAATTAGTTTACAGGCGATTTTATTGGTTGTTGACTATTAACTGTTCCATCACATGGTAATTCACTGATCCGACAGATTAGCCTTTTATTATCGAGTCCACAGACTAGTCTACTGTCTACTTTACTTCTCTATTAAATTGTTAACAAAATAGCGTATTCTCTAGTTCGTAGACTAATTCATTTTTTAGTCCATTTGCTAGTTTACGTACTATTTAACAAACTGGTCTATACACTAGTCTATGAAAGAGTTTTTTACCTGGCACATATACTAATACATAGACTATTTCATTGACAATTATATTTGCCAAACCACAAACTAATCTGCTAACTAGTTCACATATTAGTCTTTTATTAAAACCGCAGACTAGTCTACTGACTAGAATACTAACTTATCCAAAGAATACTCCTCAAATTAATACATTAGTACATTGAGTTAATATATAATTTTAGTTTTGAAATTAAATCTAGTGAAAATGTGCAATACATAGTTATGAATTATTAATGAATTATTGATTAAACAATTAGTAATTAATTAATAAAATATATGTATATGAATAATTAAAGGAAATTTCTCTTGAATTGATCATTATACATCCGGTCCTTGCAATCAATTTCATTTAATTTAATACAAATGATTAAATAAGAAAACGAAAATCATGAATCTTAATTAATAAAATATTGAATTATTGCTTTCTTAATAATTCGTTGAAAAAAAAAACTTTTTTTGTTATTGTTAAATTTACCTGTAAATGCTAAAGGCTAACATTACTTTACACAAAAGCTGTAGTTCTCCCTAAAAATTCAATAAAATTTCAACAAGCTGGGGGGGGGGTGTGTTTAGTTGATGTATATTTTTTTCTTGTTTCAGCCAATAGCTGGAAAAAAATATAAACGACACTTTAACTTTTATTATCATGTCATGTTAATAGTTAAAAGGGAATAGATACTAGAGTTCTGACAGGGCATTAAATAGTCTGTCGTAGTTTTAGTTGATTATTAAATACATGATTATAATTTTAATAAACAGCATGTGTGTATTGTGTATGTATGAATTTTTTAAATGATTTAATCATGTATTTTAGTCATGTTCACTTTAGTTGGTGTGTGTGTGTGTGTTATTTCTCTCCTTAGCTCATGTTCAAAAATATATATATCGCTTGCCACTAGCTTTAAATCCTTAACAATACCCCATACAAACACATACACACACATACATTCAATATACATAAAATTTTATGATTTTTATAAGTTTATCTTAAAACTATTAAATATATCGTTTTGAACACTACCAGCACATACTATTTTAGTTGTTATTCACCAGTATTCTACCTATTTCCCTTTACTTTCTCATTGTTTTATTTTCATAATGTTGGTAATTCATTTGTCTAAACATCTATGCATATGTGTGTGTATATGTTGCCAGTATTTATTACCACATGTGTTTATGTCCTTATTATGTGTATGAGTGTGTGTGTGTCTACGATTTCTGTTTTTTTTTTTTGGTTATAATAGAATATCGATTTACAAATTAAGTTTAATAATAAATTTCTCTAAGGGAGGAATGTTTAAATATGTTGAATGTATTCACTAGAGAATGTGTATATGTATGTGTATGTATGTATATATTTTTAATTTAAGTTTAAAGCTTGGTATTTATTCCCCAATGTTTACAAATATTAATTCATATTTAGACAGTTCAGCAAAACTTTAATATAATTTAAAAAAAATATAATAATTTGCTTAAATGATTAAGAGGTTTCCACGGTGGGGATACTGTTCGCCGTATTTCGAGCATATTCTATTAGACTATAGACTAGTTGGTATGTCTATGAACTAGTCAATAGACCAGACTGTGGACTGGTGCTCTGTAATTCCTAGACAATAGCTAAGTCAGTAAAATAGTTATTATTAAAGTCTGTGAACTAGTCAATAAACTACTCAGAGCACTAGTCAATAGGCTAGTCAACTAACTAGACTGTGTACTATTCAATGGACTGGTCTGTGGATTATTCAATGAACGCAACTGGGACTAGCTTGTTGACTAGGCTGTGGACTAGTTTGTTGACTAGGCTTTAGACTAGTCTGAGGACTAGTCTGTAGATTAGTTTTAAACTAGTTGGTTGACTAGTCGATACACTAGTCTGTGCACTGGGCTCGATAAATTAGTGGACAAGTAAGTGAACTATTCGATGGACTAGTTAGTGATATATAAATAGACTATTCTAAGCGTAATAGTTTGTCTTGACACTGGTAATTGGTGTAGTCTAATGACTAGGCTAGCAAATGCACTAATGAGTTGACTAGTAAATAGTCAGGGGAATAGTCTTGGACTAGTTAATGGAAAGTTCATTGACTTCGCAGAATAAGCAGTGCTATAGTCAATCGAATAGTAGTTGGACCAGTCAAAAGACTAATCTAGATACTAGACCAGTAAGTGGCCTATTCAATAGACTATTTAAAGGACTAAACGAGGAATATTTAGTGGAATAACTAAAAGAGTAATCTAAGGACTGGTATGCATTGGGACTAGCAAGTCATACAGTCAAAATGCTAGACAGTTGACTATTTACTGAACTAGCAAGTGGACCAACCAGTTAACTAGTCAATAGATTACTCATTTAACTAAACAATAAAGTAATCTATAAATTAGTTTTTGGATGTGTATTTATATAGTTATAATCTAGTCTGTGAATTAGTTATATTTTTCTAGGTTTAATATTGCATGAAAACCAAAAAGTACCAGTTAAAGAACGAAATAGTATTTACTTAAGGCTCTATATCCTAGCAAAAACAGAATTACCAAAGAAGCTAAAAAGAAGTAGAATTTACTCCATGGAAGTAATGAAGTGATGATTTTTATACAGTCACAGGAGGGATGTCCTTTTTACTTGATTCCATATTTACTACATCTTAAATCATTCTCAGGAAGTTTTTTATGTTTTTTCTTTGGAGTTGTTAGGCAGTGAAATTGTAGTATTATAGAACTTATTTGAAATGAAATTGGTTAATTAAAAAAATTCCAGTAAAAATCAAATACGAAATTGTAGTCGGGCGAGGCCGACCATATAATACCCTACACCTATTACAAGGAGTAAAATGTGAGTTCATAAAAGCTTGTATAGAACTTGGTTTTATAGCTTTTTGTCTAGATATAAGTATATTAAACATAATTATATACTTAAAACCCCTTTTCGGCGGGTTCAGTTGTATGGAGGCTAGGTGAAAAAATGGGCCGATGTTGACCATTTTCAGTAGATCTCGACTCCGGAAGATCAATTTCATTGAATTATCTTAAAAATTGCGACCCGTAGTTTGATTACAAGTTTTACAAGTCCAATTCGGGGGTTCAGTTATATAGGGGCTAAGTGAAATAATGGAACGATCTTAAACATTTTCAACAGGCTTCGTCCCTGGGACAATTGAAGATCATATACCAAATTGAAATCATTGAATTATCTTCATAATTGTGACCTGTACTTTGATTACAAGGTTTACGGAAAGACAGACAGAAAGATAGACAGACAGAAAGACAGACAGATAGAAAGACAGAAACACAAAAAACACAGAAACATAGAAAGACAGACGGACGGCCCGATGGACAGACAGACGGACAGAAATAGCTAAATCAACTCATCGATTGTAATCCGATTGGTATACTTTAAGGTGAGTTTAAGACCAATATTATTGTGCATTATAAACATCAGTTACACCACCAAAGTGGTGTAGGGTATAAACATATATACCTTCAATTTAAAAAAAGTGGATTCTTTCATAAAGTACCTTTTAAACAATGAAAAAGTACCAAAATATTCCTGTTTTATAAGTTCCCAATTACTCCGAAACTGAACTGCTTTATTTCATATTTCTGTGTTTAATATCTTTTAAAGATAGAAAAAGTACTAGAAAGTCCCCTTTTAAAGGTTCTTACTTACAGCGACCTTTGCGTGCTTAATTTTATGGTTTTAAATTCAATGTTATAGAAAACTTAAAAAATTATTTTTTATGACAAATAAAACCTTTAAACTCTTAAACAAAGAGTTTAGTAAGCCAAAATGTCCTTTTTTTAAAATAAGTATTTTAAACAAATTAAAACTCTTACTGCTTTCCCTTCATTAGGAAATCATTTTTTAATTAAAAAGAAAACTATTCAAGCGTAAATTTGGGCATTTCTCTATTTGAAATTAAAAATTTTCCTTTGCCTTTCAAAAGAATTTTTTTTCAAAATACGTTTATTTTTAATTATTAAATATTTGATGGTAATTTTCTGTTAAATATTTTATAATGTACAATTAAACACTTTTGACTAATCACATTAAAATGTTTATACTACATATATTTATATCAGAAAAAATTAAAAGCAACAATTTATGTATGAAGGAACTTTCAAGCATATTTCATACAAAATACTTTCTTTTTCAATGCCAATGAATATAAAACCCTTCAAAAAAAGAAAAAAATATTGAGACCAAAATACAACAAAACCTTGTAATTAATTATGGAATTTGTCACATGCAGACTTTCAAGACAAATGGGGTGGGAACACAGAGGGTAATTTTTATTTCTATTTTATGTTATTTTAGCCTCAAGACACATGATGAAAATAAACCACAATGTTTAATTATTCAATGACAACAATTAAGGGTTGTCATTTAATGTACATTCCGAAACTTTTACACTTACTTGAATACCTAGCATATGCATACATACATAATTGTATATACATTACAAAAGACTTTAATTGTGCGAAATGTTTTATATTCCATGTAAACATATTCGATTTGATAACTAAATTTATTGTCAAACAATTGTTTTAGTTATCATAATAAAATTTTATACTTCTGGCCATTTAGTAATTATCTTTCATTTGGCTTAACTAAATTTAAGCTGCTCCCAACGAACATTTTAATTGATGCAATAAAATTTAGTTATTTTAACAATAGTTGTTCTGAACTTGGCAATTGCCAACCTTTAGAATAGAATTGTATTATTATAACCACAATAGACCTTATTATACTATTCCGCATCTATAAAGGATACATCTTTCGCACTATCAGCATCTTATCAGGATTATTCCAATCTAATCTAATGAATGAAGACCATCGCCAGAATTGTCTATTTTAATTGTCTCTTTACAATGCCGCCATTACACACGCCTTCTATACTGTTTAGCATGATATTTCTCTATTAGGGTATCTCAGGAGAAACAGTCGAAGGCTTTTCAGAAGTTGTCTTACTATCAACCACCAAACCTTAAGCGCTTCTACACCACTTTAGTGGGGAGGGTATATTGGGTTTGTGCTGATGTTTGTAACGCACAATAATATTAGACCTATACCACCTTAAAGTATACCAATCGCCTCAGAATCATTTTCTGAGTCGATTTAGCTATGTCCGCCGTCCGTCTGTCTGTAACCTTGTAATCAAACTAATAATTGTATGAAATTTGGTACATGATCTTCTATTATACCGTAGACGAATAGAGCCTGTAAACCTTGTAATCAAACTACATGTCGCAATTTTGGAGATAATTCAATGAAATTTAGCACATGATCTTTTATGGTACTGCAGATAAAGCTTGTTGAAAATAGTTAACATCGGTCCATTATTTCATCTAGGTCCCATAGAACTGAACCCGCCAAATGGGACTTTTAAGTTTATAATTATATTTAATATACTCGTATCTCGACAAAAAGCTGCAAAACCAAGTTCTATACTAGTCTTGATGACCCTAACGAACTTTATAATTATAGGGCCCCTAGCCCCCCTAAAAAGCCCCCATCAGAATTTTCCCTAAATATCCACATTTTTATTAAACAATAAATGGCTTTAGTATATTTGAGGCAAGGTACAATTCAACTTAAATGCTTTATTAAGAAAACTAAATCACATTTTATTCATATACGGGTGTAGGGTATTATATGGTCGGCCTCGCCCGACTATAACTTCTTACTTGTTTTCTTTTTAGTTATCTTAAAACTTCCAGAGATTTCGAGATGCCGTTCATAACTCTATTGTTCTTCTTAAATGAAGTATGCCGTGGAGGACCACAAGTGGACTTCTTCATGTCGACCTTGTAGAACACAATTGTTATTCATTAGTCCTTGTTGACTGATCAACTGGTATCACTGTCTCAAAATCAGAAAACAGGACCTTCAAGAAAAACAAGTCCCATCTTACTAGACAATTTCTTTGAAATTGTGGCATGAATGAAAATATGAATAATAAAAGTCTAAACTATATCGAATCACTCACGCTTCACAGGAGGCAAAATTTAAATTGTTGGAAATAAATCTAGTCCGTTCAGGTTAAAATATGATATTGATGTAACTAAGACAAATTCGAATTTACGTATTAAAACTAGATCTCACAAGTGCTCCAGATGAAGCGCTATATGGACTCAAAGTTAGATATTTTGGACATACCTACATGTACGAGCTACTTATCACACATAATTTCCGAGTGGAAACTGAAAAAATTTGCAATACTTAGGTACACATTTTTCAGAATATAGGGCAGGTGTTATAGCGTAGCTAAATGCTGTGATGGAGCTGTATATTTTAGTTAATCCCAGTTTTAGAAAAGCTGTTGATGTCCAATCTGGTTGATTGAAAGACCATTTGCATTAGGTTCCAGTAAGGTCCATCGAATATATCCTATACCTAATGGGTTGGATTATTCTCTCTTCGAACAGGTATGTGTACAAAGCAGCATAGATTCCTGAACCCGATCATTATTTCTTACCGGTCGTGTAGTGGCTCGTCGGTATATGCTGGGAAATTGTCAGGTTAGTGTTCAATGGTTGCCTGTTATAGTGATCTTTATAATAATGGGAATGAAACTGATGAGAAAATTGGTGAAAGATCGGAAAATTTTCCATATATTGGAGATCGGAGAAGTTTCTCGGTGCTGTTGCCACCTCAAAAGCATTCATGCAACGTGACAAATTGTCAGGGTATATGATTAAGAGATTATAGGATTCAGTTGACCTTCGTAATTTCAACATGCTTTGTCACATAGATCAGTTTATAATAGGGGGATCCTGGTTCATATTGTTGGGTATTTCTAAGTACCAAACATGTCTCTAGAGTTGCGGGAACAACAAGCCATTTCAGTAGTGTGGTGGCTCTGGCTTTAAGTGGTTAACTCTTTCATGTATATGGGACACCGGTTAAACAAAATTTTTTTAAATTTTTCTCGATTTTAAGCGTAATTGTGCACAGCTACAGTAAGTGGTTAATTTTAAAGAAAAATACGTTATTTTATAGAATTTGATGTCCCTATATGATAAAAAGGATAACATCGTGCGATATCCTTCGAAAATACTTTTTCCATTTTTTATCAAAAATGATCAATATACGTCAAAATAAAGTCATATCCATAAAAAATACAGTTTTGTGCATGAAAAGGTTAAAAAACGCACTGGAATGGGTCATTAATTGAATGAGGATTGCATTTTAAATAATTGAATCTTTCATGGTATCATATGGCGGGAGATTAGATAGCTCGATTTCTTTAGCAAAGTGCTTGTTCATTGACCGGCTCATCCATGTACAAAAATTGCAGCCTGAGTTCTTCATAAAAGGATTAAAGGGCGCGTGGTTGACATTCCTCAAGTCTATCCAGACATTTCTCGACATTTGTCTACCCGTCCATGTAAATCAAACTAAAGGTCTTAATTTTCAAGATAATTTGATGAAATTTGGCGCATACGTTTCATTGGACTCCAGAAAGCTGAAATTGGTTCATTATTTCAACTAGCCCGCATACAAATGTACTCCCAAATAGTTGTTTTGAGCCCATAATTTTGTTAACAGTTCTAGTATCTATACACATATTATCGATACATTGTTTAAATAAGTCTATTTGACTCTATCTCCCATACAAGCTCTCCTTCAGAACTTGACTTTGATCTTTTATCAATTTACTTATAGGATCACTAATAAAATCTATATTAATAACTTTGAAGTAGGCATAAATTCCTCTACCGAAATTTATAAGGATAAGTTCATATTTATAAGGATTAGCCTATATTCACTCCTCCTCCCCTTTGAGCCCTTTTGTAAAAACTCTCTTTTTTTTGTCAACAATAAGAAAAAATATTACGGAATTGAAAATAAATTAAATGCTTTATACTGACTGGTGTAGAGTACGGCCAGCCCGACTCTACATTCATACTTGTTTTTCATATAAAACATTTTATAGTTCTTCTTACAAACTTAATCGAAATTCAATTAATTCGTGTAATATTTATTTTACTAAATATATGCTTTTAGCCATAAACAGAAATTTAATAATATTGTACTCAAAATAAATATTCCTTTTTGTTAGAGTAAAAACATTAAAATTTGCATATTTACAACAGCAAGTAAATATTAAAAGGCAAATAAACAAATTCATAGGAATTTGTAAGATTATAGGTATGTATATATGTATAAGTAAATACTAATGTCTTTGACTCACCCTTAAGGTTTGTTTCCGTTTCCGGTAATTAATTTTACGGTCTCTATTTGAAATATTTTTTTTGTTGGTTATATGTGTTCCTTTTTTTCTTTATTTCTCCATATATTGCCCATAGTAAATATTTTTGTTTATTTTTTCAAGTGAAAACTATAGTGGAAATTTCCTTTTTTTCTCTCAAAATTATTATTTAATTTTTTCCTTTTTTTGTTGCACTACAAATTTCCTTTTGTGGCCGAAATGTTATTTTTAAACGTTTTGTTTTCCTGCCTTTTTTCTATTTGTTTTCTAAATATTTGTATAAAAAATATGTAGAAGTATTTTTTTTCCTTTTGTTTAAGGCAATTTGTAATTTTATGTATTAGGTCTATTTTTAAAGCAGAATGAAATATTGGTTCCTTTTTTTAAGTAAATCAATCTTTGCCGACTTAGAGAAACCCGATCTTGTTCTGTTCTCGAAAGGATATAAAATGCCTTCCTTTTCAATACCTATTTATTACAAAAAATATTTTGGTATTACTTATTTTTGATGCTAAATTATCATCGAAAGCCATTCACATAAACTGATTCATAATAAAACTTTTTTTGATCTATGGTGTACTCGTCGTATGAAAAACTTTGAAAAAAATCGACCAACTGTAATTAGATAGAATGGATAACGCACACATATGCACTAATGATCACTAGTACTATTCATATTATATGTCATTTTATGCGTTCTTTCTCTTTATGCTTCGGATGCCTGCCAATCTAAGGTGATGCCAAGCTATTCAGCTTAAATTTGACAGTCAGACTCTATGCTACAGAGGTCTGGATGGATTCTGACAAAAGATTCACAGTTTGAATATCAAGTGAACCACCCGTCTTAGATGCTGAAACACTAATTGTTCCGCTGATGATTTCAAGTCTTCAAAGGACATGTGTGTTCTATAAAATCTTTATCTAAAATCAGAACGACATCAAGAGTTGTTCGCGTAAGTCGGGATATCTCTTGACGAGATGGTCAACTATTTGTGTCTGGAAATGTTGTGGGTATCGAGTCACTCTACCTGCACGCAGAGTAAAACCATGAACAACTTAACATAAAATGGTTATTTATAGCAACATAAAATATAATGGTTATATAACATATAACAACATAACATATTATGGTTATATGGAAGTTTAAATGGTTGTAACATTATATGTTTACATTGTTACTATTATTAAGTTATTGATAAAATAATTATGTTTCAGTGAATCATACTCAAATTTATAATTGCCATTAAAATGAAAATGATTATAGTAACAACAATATTGTTTAATTCGAGTGAACATAACAATTATATGTTTTTGAAACAGTAAACATAATTTAGTTATAGTAACCATGTCGAACCATGTTTTTTTCTCTGCATGTGGGTATATCAAATGGTATTGAATGAGAAAAAAACTGGTTCCCGACTTCACACAGAGTATATTGACTAGTTGGTGCTCAATTTTCGTGCTCATCAATCATGAACATTATTGACCTGCTTAGACCAGAATTATCTGAATTCTCTACGATGAGCAAAGCTATATCTTTGATGCTGAAATACTCGAAATCTATACAGATGGCTGCAAGTCTTCAAAGGGCGTATGTTCTATAAAAACTTTAATTGGACATCCAGACTGGTTCGCGATCTCTTGGAATCTCTTGACGAGACAGCAAACTATTCAACAATCATGAACTTTATGAATCTTCTCAGACTGGCCTTTTTATGATGAGTAAAGTTTTATAGCTAAGATAAGACTATATATATTGGTGGCCACCAGGAAAGCCTACCGTTTTATGGATGCGTATGCTTGAAGGCTAAACATGTATGTCTTATAATAATGAGCACAGCGAGGACTAAGAGGACTCTTTTCTCAAATTATTTCCATCTTCAATGAGCGTGATCATTGAGTTTTTGGCCAGTTTTCTGGTATAAACTAGCGATTCTCTCTAATATAGATACATATAAGGTATAGTCATATATTTTAAGCTCTATTTGGTCTGATTCTATGTTAAACATGGGCATGTAATGTCCTATAAGTGGGTTCGGAGAGGATGCGTTACACAGCAACACAGCGAGATTATCATATGGAATCAAGTAAATCGGTCTGTGCACAGCTGTCCTAACAACCTAACCTAGCTATGTCAGTCCGTCTATCTGTCTGTGTGTTCTTGTATGGCTTATAATCAAGGTAAGTTCTATTATATGGCTTACTGTAGGAGATTTTTTATATGAGAACAATGTTAAGCACTTCTCCTGTCTCTTTCCTGCTTTGATAAACTGAGTTTACATATAAACACGGATATGTACTGTCCTATAAGTAGTTTCGAGTGGGATGCGTTACAAAGCAACTTAACGAGATTAACATGAGGAATCAAGAATCAAGTACACAGCTGTCGTAACAACCTAACCTAGCTATGTCCGTCCATCTATGCGTCTGTTTGTGCGTTCCTACAAGGCTTCTGATCAAGCTAAGCTCCATTGTAATGACTACTGTAGCTGTCACAAGGAGGGCAATTTTGAACATTTTTTCCATCTCTCCTGTTTTGATGAACGGAGTTTTTGTGCAGTTCGACACTGTTTCTCCCTAATATGGACATTTGTATCTCTGGTTGGTTTGATTAAATGTTAAACACGGACATAAGTATAATGTTCGATAGATGGATGCGGGTAGGATCCGTTACCGTGTAATACAAATGGCTTTTAATAAGAGTTGGAATCTCGAAGACTACCTAACTTAAAGCCATTAATTAAAAGCCCATGTCTCTGCATAAACTCAATTTTATATATGCTTGAATGATGCTAGATATTTCCATATAAAATCTTCTCATCCATAAATTGTTTCATATTATTTTATATCTTTTTAATGTGTTATATTCCTTTTATAACACCCACTAAATATTCCAATTTATCTACTTTAACCATTTTGTCTAATTTTCTCTTTCTTTCTTTATATTCATGAAAAAATATTATGAAAGTTTATTAAATATTGCTTTCAAAGCACTTTACTACTTTTTTCATATTCTGCAAGATTGTTTCATCGCAATTTATTCTGTTAGTTTTTTCTTTTTAGACATTGTGAGGCCCAGTTTTATTATTTTATGTTTTTTTTTAACACAAAAAAGTTTTTGAGGTTTTTTTTTAGTAATTTTTCTTTTCAAAACAAAATAAACCACCTACAATATGTTAAACATTGCTTTTTTAATATTAATTAAAAAAATATTTGAAATATAGCCAAACTTAGATAACAGGGTTATTTTCGAACAGAAAACTGAAAACGTACAACAAAAAAATTAACAAGAAAAAAATAAATATATTCCGATACATAAACTAAAACCAACCAAAAAAAAAGTTTAATAAACCGCAAAGTTTTGTTTGATGTCATTTAAAGAGGTAGAGGATAGATGAACGAGAAATAAACTTAAACAAAATATAAAGTTCAAAAGAAACTTTAATAAATTATTTAAAGACTAAACAAAATAAACGATTTGCAGTTTTGAAAGGTGGATTGGTGGTCAGAATATAAAAGTTTATATATTGCAAAGTATTATAATCACGGTCACAGTTTGTTGGACTAATAATTTTAACAGGATGAGGTAATGAAGTCAAACTAAATGCTGCTGATGACGCACTCTTCTTATGATATCAATAGCTTATCTGAATATAAAAAAGACCATCAGTTGCATCAATCATTTTACTGGTTCAAATGATTTAATAAAAAACTTATTCAAGCAACATTGAATTTAATTAATTTATTTTAAATTAATAACTCATTTAAAATCTTTTTTCCTTTGAAAATAACTTTCTTTTCTCAGACTCATTAAAAGTTTTTCCCCTTGCCTATCTTTTTAATTACAATCAACAACTTTAAATATTAATAATTTAAAATTTTTACAGCTACAATTATGAACTAGAACTGAACTAGAACTGAACTAGAACTGAACTAGAACTGAACTAGAACTGAACTAGAACTGAACTAGAATTGAACTAGAACTGAACTAGAACTAGAACTGA
>NC_060954.1:42980278-42987592 GCF_022045245.1 Lucilia cuprina
CTAGACTATAGACTAGACTATAGACTAGACTATAGACTAGACTATAGACTAGACTATAGACTAGACTATAGACTAGACTATAGACTAGACTATAGATTGGACTATAGATTAGACTATAGATTAGACTATAGACTAGACTATAAATTAGACTATGGATTAGACTTTAGATTAGACTTTAGATTAGACTATAGATTAGACTATAGATTAGACTATAGATTAGACTATAGTCTAGACTATAGATTAGACTATAGTCTAGACTATAGATTAGACTATAGAGTAGACTATAGATTAGACTATAGAGTAGACTATAGACTAGACTATATAACATATTAACCACACTATAGTTAATAGGTTAATTTCTAGAAGAGTCAACACAATAATCAGCAGATTAGTCAATAGACTAGACTAAACACTAGGCAATAGACTGGACTAAACCGTAGTCAATAGAATTGACTACATGTTAGTAAAAATACTAGACTACAAACTAGTCAATACAGTAGATTACAGACTAGGAAATAAATAATCAGTATATTAAACCACGCATTGGTTCATTTAGTAGTCCATAAGCAAGTAAGGCGACTAGTGCAATGACTTATCATTAGTCTAGTTCATAGACTAGTCAAAGGACTAGTGCACTTATAAGTCAATAGAATAGTTAGCAAGTTAGTGAATAGACTAGTTAGTAGACTTATTAATATACTAGTCCATAGACTAGTCAATAAACTAATTAATATACCATTCCAAAGACTAGCCAAAATACTAGCCAGTAGACTTGTCAATAGACTAGTCAGTAGACAAGTCAATAGGCTGATCAATAAACTAATCTGTGGAGTAGTCGATAGATTATTCAATAGGCTATTTAATATGCTAATCAGTAGACTATTCCATAGACTAGTTAGTAAACTAATGAACTAGTCCATAGACTAGTTAATTGACTAGTTAAAAATAGAGACAATTTTCCATACCTGGTAAAAATTATGATGCTCAACATCAGTTGAGTATGTGTGAGTTAAAGAAAATTTGTTTATGTTGCACTCCCCCTTTTTCTCTCTCTGTCTCTTACATTTCCATTTATGTTTATTTCTCCCTCTCCTCCTTCTTGACTGTTTCATTACCACTTAGTTTCTTTTCCGTTTCGCTAAAAAATACAACAATACACCTGTACTCTCCCAAACAGAGAGAGAGAGAGAGAGAGAAAGAGAGATTGAATAGCAAATCCAGAGCAAAATTTTTCCAAAAGCTTTTTTTCTATTTGTACTTGTTGTTATTATCATTCACCCAGAACGGCATAGATTTTCATCTGTACGAATTTTGAAGTCAAAAGTAACACTTTTAAATCAGTTACACGGTTAAAGTCAAACGGAATACAATAAATAAAAATTATAGCGGAAACGGTCGATAATAAAAAAAGAAAAAAAATTTAATAAGTAAAAAAAATTTGTGTTTTAAAATAATTTAACAAATACATTTAAAAGTTGAATGAAAGAAAAAAAAAACAAATTAAATGTAAGAAAATTAAAATGAGAAAAATTATAATAATTATCATGTTTTAGTTGAAAATACTTAAGAAAAAGCATAATTTTATTGTTCTACCAAATGTTGGTTTAGTTTTAAAGTACATTGCTTAAGAGCTTTTTTTGTTCTTGTTTCAATGTTTATTCCCTGAAAGTTGTAATACCACAACGACCAGGTTAACATTTAACCAACGATGGCATATTTTTTCTTCTTTTTTATATGTGAAGTAATTTTTTATATATATATATTTTTTTTTGGTTTCAAATTGTACTTTATCTTTCCATATGAAAAATGTTCATTGTTCAATGTCAGAAAAATTTTTTTTTGAAAAAAAAAAAAAAAAATACTTATTGTGCGGGCAGAGTATGTTTTCACTGTTTGCTGCCAAATGTAATAGAGGAACATAATTTTGTCTTTTTAACGCAATTGTGAGAAATTTTATATGTTTGTTTGTAAAATAACACACATTGATTGACCGATCATAGATAACAGAATTTGAAAGAGCGCTCATATATTACAAACAAATTTAGTTTGACAAATTCTAATTATTTTGAACGATTTATTGATAAAAAATTCTAGAATTGATATCTATAAAATAGGTTTATTTGTTAAAATTGTATTCTAAGATACCACTTGTAAGGTCCAAAGTAAAATTGCAAGAAATTCTCACGAAACGAACATTCGAATTCTATTTTAATTTTTAATGGACAGACGGACATGGATAGATCGATTTACGAATATATTATGTACCCAACATATATATTTTTGTGGGCCTTTGAACAATTTTTCGATTTCTTCGATGGTGGGTGTGTATATATGTTTCCATATAAAGTCAAAATAACATCAAATATATAGAACAAAATTATCATTTTTAAAATGTTAAAAATATGTTTCAGATCTCAATTTTTCCCTCTCTGAGTTAAGACTAAAATCTTAGATAATTACTGAAATTTATAAAATAGGTGGTCGAGGTATATATAATGAATATCGTAACTTAGTATATATGGAGCCAATCTTGTAACAACATAAAGGATTAAAAGATTGGTAAACTAACCATAAAGGGCATGGCTTAAATACTATAATCCGTACATGACAAAAACAACTAGTGCTAGAGTCTTGAAATTTTGATCAAAAAACTTTAACATTCGTGTCACCTTTTGGTAGCTGACATTCAATTTAAAATTCAATCATCAGGATCAAAAGCGCGAAACACATCAAAAACAAGTATTCGGCTATGCCGAATCATTTATACCCACCATCAAACCTCGTTTGACTCGAATGAAACTTATTTCCTTTGTGAAGGGGACCTTATATGAACCGATCCTCATAAAATTTTGCATAGTGACTTTAGATTATAAGAATCTTACTTATGTCGAATTTCATCGCTATATTCGTAATTTTAAACAAGTTATGACTGTTAAAGCTTCTTTTCGAGGGGCCACTTGTATGAGAGCTATCCGAATATGTGGACTGATATTGCCCATTTTTAATACAAAACAAACGTTACCTATAAGAAATATTTATGTAAAATTTTTAACCCTCTATAATATATATTGTTAAAAAAGTGCTTCTCTAAATTGGGCGTATACTTAATATTTGTAATATCAATAAATCATTAACACGTATACGTACAGGTGTCGTTAATACAAACAATTCCAGTAAAAATAAAACGAAGTACTACTGAATTTGTTTACCTTCTGTGGAAGTGATGTTTATTGACTTCCAAAGAAGCGAAAATAATCCAATTTTTGTTAAGAATTTAAGGTATACTGCTTGTGATTTATTTGTTTATGTTAAAATATATTACAATTCCACTTCCTAATATCTTCCAAAAAAAGAACATAAAAATTACTTTCTGACAACATGTATATTTAGAATGAAATATGTTCGAATTGAACGTGTGGCTTAAATACTAAAATCCATTCATTACAGAATCTTTTAGAGCTACAGTCTTGAAGTATTGCTCAAAAAACCTTAAAATTTATGACATCCTTTGAAGGTATCGTTGTTAAATGGGCGACTTTTATATAAAAGCAACAAATTTTAATGTTCAGGAACAAAATAGCGAAAAACTTTAGAAGATTTGATCTTTAGGCGTATACGTACAGGTGTCATTAATACAAAAAATTTAAGCAAAAATAAAACGAAATACTTCCAAAAGAATAACATTTAACACCACTTCAAAAGTAGCACTAAATGAATTTGTTTACCTTCTATAGAACTGATGTTTATTGACTTCCAAAGAAGTGAAAATAATTACATTTTTGTTTAAAATTGAAGGTATAGGAGAATGACTTTAGAGTAAGTGAATTTGAAATCAAATAAAAAGAACATTTCTCCTACGAATGCAACATAATTAAAAATTTTTAATTCAAAAAAAAAAAAAAAAAAAAAAAAATTAAGATACAATTTTTAATTTTATTTCTTTATGATTAGAGCTTGCCTCAAAGGGTAAATCAAAATTCTAAACATTATGCAAGATATTATTCTGAAAATATTATCACCAAGTTCCCAAATCTTTGGGCGCCCATAAAAAAATCGCATAAGAAAAACCTGTGAAACAAGAGTGTTTTTTTTGGAATTTTATCACGTAATGATGTCTATTTATGGTTATATTTCCAATATAACTTACAGTGTAGTCCAATGTGATGCAAATATTTGGATGAAAAAGTTATGATAAAGCTTCACTTATAATATTTTCAGTTTTCCACTGAATAAAGTTTAATTAGTTACTGATGATGCCAAAGGGAAAAATTTTAAAATACCAGTCTTATTTTGAGTGTGAAAAAGTGCAATTATACTTTTTAATATCCAGTCTTCAGAATTATTATTCATATTTATGTAAGGGATCAGCAGTTCTGGGTGATGTGGTTTTAATGAAAATGTTCAGATAACAAAATGTCGAAATTGGAAAATTTGCGACAGAAAAAGTGACAATCAAACATTTGCAAAATCTTGAATTAACGAAGTAAAAAACGGGTATTGGTACAACATTAAAGAAAACTTAACTCTGGATTAAAAAAAGAATCAATATAAGAGGGTTTACACTCTTCATTACCTATGATGTGTTAAGTAATCAATAGACTACTATTATCCTAACAAAACTGTTGGGCTTATGTAAGTACATATGTATGCTATACTTACTCTTGGGAAAATATCTTGATATGAATATATTTTTTTTAATACAATTGAAAAATTAAATGAGACACATACACCAACGTGTTTAATATGGATTTTAATGCTTTCATCATCAATATGTGTATCTTCCGGTATATTTTTCTTCTGACGTTTCTTAATTTTTTCTTAATCTTTAATACAATATCCTGCAAATATATTTGCTTTATCATTGTCAAACCAATCATCTGCATTTATGGTACATTTTTTTTTCTTAACATTTCTTTCTTCTTTTTTGCTTGGCTTTTGTAATCATTATAAAAAATTAAATAAGTGTAATATAAGGCATTCCCTGTCACATACATACTATAAATATGTACGCTACAGCACTATGATAGGCGGAGAGTTTTGTGTTGTTGTTTGCAATTCATAGAATACAGGTCATATACCAATCTGAAAGTATGGCAATTGTATTGGAATTTTACATAGATTACTCTGCTGAATGCTCTATGGACTAGTCTATTGACTTCTATATGGACTAATCTATTGACTATTCTATGAAGTAGTATATTGACTACTATATGAACTAGTCTATCGACTTCTTTAGTCTAATCTACTGTTGTCTACTGACTACTCCAGTGTTTTATCTATAGACTACTCTATGGACAACTCTATAGACTACTCTTTCTATGAACTAGTATATTGACTACTCTATAAAATAGTCTATTGACTACTATATGCACTATTCTATTGATTACTTTATGGACTAGTATATTGTCTAATCTATGGACTAGTCTAATGACTACTCCATTGTTTCGTCTATTGATTACTCTATGAACTAGTCTATTGATTACTCTATGAACTAGTCTATTGGCTACTCTATGAACTAGTCTATTGACAACTCTATGAACTAGTATATTAACTAATCTATTGACTAGTCTAATGACTACTCCATTGTTTCGTCTATTGACTACTCATATACTAGTCTATTTCTATCTCTATGGAATATTATATTGACTACTCTATAAACTAGTACATAGACTACCCTATGGACTAGTCCATTGACTACTCTATGAACTGGTCTATTGACAACTCTATGGAATAGTCCATTGACTACTCTATGGTTTAGTCTATTAACTACATGTTAGTCCATTGTCTAATCTATGGGCTAGTATATTGAATACTCTATGAAGTACTATATTAATTGCTCTATGGACTAGTCTATTGACTATTCTATGGTTAATCTATTGACTACTCTATGGATTAGTAAGGATTAGTATATTCACTACTTTATGAACTAGTCTATTACTACTCTATGGACTAGTCTATTGACTAATCTTTGGTTTAGTATATTTACTAATCTATGGTTAATCTATTGGCAATTCTATAGACTAGTATATAGACTACTCTATGGACTAGGCTATTGATTACTCTATGGACTAATGTATTGACTACTCTATGGACTAGGCTATTGACTACTCTATGAAGCAGTAGAATAAGTAGGCTATGAAATAGTTATGGACTATTAACTACTTTATGAACTAGTCTGTTGACTTATCTATTAACTATTCTATAGTCTAGTCTATGGACTATTCTATGCATTAGCCTATTAATTACTCTATGTACTAGTCTATTGACTACTATGAACTATGAAGTAGTTTTCCCTATTAGCTTAGTCTGTTATCAATATTTTTAGAACTAGTCGATATACTATATATATTGACTATTGGCCAAACTATGGACTATTCGAATAAGTCTATAGAATAGTGTAGGCTATCATTTGGTCGGATATAACAGTGTATATCTTCTTATTTGTTTTATAATTTCAATTGATTACGTTTGTTTTTCATCTCTCTGTAGCATTTCTTTTATATTTTTACTCGTAATTTACAATCAAACTGAGGGGTTTGTGCTTAATCAAAACTTTAGCATCTCTTGGCATTTTATCAGCCTGTTTTAGCACCTAACATCCAACCAACCAACCACCCACTACTTGCCTTCCAATGTTTATTAGATGAATTAAAGAAATGTATGTTCTTTTGTTCCTTTCCAAAAATTGCTCATGTTGCTGCTCGCTTTTTTGTTCATGTTTTTTTTATTATTAATGTTCTTAATCGGATTTAAAGTTATTTAATAACGTTTTATATACTTTTTTCCTTTTTCATACTTTTGTTTATGTTTTTTATATAAATATATACTAGTGTTGGCCTGTGTACGTTTATTTTTATGTGTTAATGTGTGGTTTTTGACCTCAGGTTAGCCAAGGCAAAAGAACTATAGAATGAAGTAAAAAAAATTATCAGTGTTCTGTGTGTGAAAATGTGAAAAGTTTGGACTTAGCTTTTAATAAGCTTTATAAAGTTGAACTATAGAAACCCAATAGGCAGTTCTTTTGTATGGTTATTAAACTATTCCCAGTTTAATTTTCCCTTTCTCTGGTTTTCGTTCCAAATTTTATTAAACTTTACTTTTGCTTGTTAAGGTATTATTAGAAAAATGGTGTGAACAAAAAGATTGTTTTTAATATTTAAAACAAGTTTCACAAAATGTTTATATTAAATCCTATGAGGTGAGTTCTATGTAGTTCAGTTCTAGTTCAGTTCTAGTTCAGTTCTAGTTCAGTTCTAGTTCAGTTCTAGTTCAGTTCTAGTTCAGTTCTAGTTCAGTTCTAGTTCAGTTCTAGTT
>NC_060954.1:42987692-43012246 GCF_022045245.1 Lucilia cuprina
AGTCTATAGTCTAGTCTATAGTCTAGTCTATAGTCTAGTCTAGTCTATAGTCTAGTCTAGTCTATAGTCTAGTCTATAGTCTAGTCTATAGTCTAGTCTATAGTCGAGTCTATAGTCTAGTCTACAGTCTAGTCCATAGGATAGTCTAGTCTATAATCTAGTCTACAGTCTAGTCTATAGAATAGTCTATGGTCTAGTCTATAGTCTAGTATATAGTCTAGTCTATAATCTAGTCTACAGTCTAGTCTATAGAATAGTCTATGGTCTAGTCTATAGTCTAGTCTATAGTCTAGTATATATTGTAGTCCATTGTCTAGTAAAAATCATAGCCTGTAATCTAAGCTATTTAAAAGTCGGTTGACTAGTGAAGTTGTAGTCCAATGTGTTTGGAGTACTGCAGAAATGTTCATTAATAAAATGAATTTTCCATACCTGATGTTTACATATATATTTTTGTTTCTCTGCTTCTTATTATATTTCCCTGTTAACTTCTACCGAAAAAAACATTTTAATACAAAATATGTAAATATTTTTATGAATTTTCATGAAAATTGTTGCTTCTTACTTAATTTTTTATTTGTGGAGAAAGGGAGGATGGTATGCTTGGAAAAGGTTTGTAAATATGTATATTCTTATATATGTATATATAAATGTTTATGTATGTGTTTACAAATAAATGTATATTAGTTGGCTCTGTGTGAAAAGCAACATCATAAATACAATTTTATATTGACTTTTTTATTTGTTTGTGTTTTTTTTTCTTTCTGGATTTTCATAACAGTATTGTTTGCCAGGAAAAATGTTTGCCTGTCTGTCTGTTTATATATTTAGCTCTATACATAAACAAGAGCGTTATGTTGCGGCCTCTTTTCCTGCTTTGTAATTATTATTTAGCTTTTTTTTTCGTTTTCTCATTCGTTTTCATATTGATTTTCAACATCCAGCCAGCACATGCTTTTTCACATGTTGCTTTTTTTTTGTTTGTTCCCTTTTAACAAACACTTGTAGATTTTTCTATTAATGTTGTTTTTTTTTTCGTTTTGACTGATGAATAAAAAATAGAAACATGTTGTAAATAACTAGAATTTATTGTTGTTATCCTTGTTGTATGAAAAAATGTAAATCGTGACTTTTTAAAGTGGGCAACATGTGAATGATTGTTATGGATTTATTTTGGGAAATTTTTAAAAGAATTTAAATTTAAAAAAGGCCTGGGAAAATGGGTAATAAATAGCTATAATAGGTGATAGATTTAATGTAAATAAATACTATGTTTATGGGAAATTTGGGATAATAAATTTACAAAGACTTTTAGCGTAAATAGTGGAAAGAGGAAAAAATTCTTTAAAATGTTAAAAAAATTCTATGAAAATGTAAAGAAATGTCATTTATCAGATTTGTTCTCATATAAGAGATCAAACAGGAAATCAGTATATTGTTCAGGGAAACAATATAAATTTTCTGTCCATCAACAATTTTTTTTCAAAAAAATCAATAATTAAATGTTTTCAATAAGTGAAAAAGGGTCATTACCCTTAAACGTTTCTTATATAAATTTGTTTCCATTGTCTGCTTATTTTAGCTAACGATTTATTTAATTCTATAACAATTATTTTCAAATGACTTGTTACCGCATATCAGCAAATATATACATACTTACGTATGTATGTGTGTGTATGTACTTACGATGAATGTTAACAGTTTTCGTAATGAGAAACTTGTGATGTGCTAAAAACACATTCTTTTACCACATTAAATTTATATAATTTTTTATTTTTATTATAAATTTTCTTGTGTATTTTTCAAAGATTAAATATTTATGCACAAACACATTAATTCAATATGGGCTCTTAAATTTTCTTATTTTATTTAACAAATAAATATTTCGAAACAAATTGAACAGAATCCACCATATTTAATGAAGCAAACGAAATAAATAAAAGAAACAAAACAAGTACGAATTTATAGTCGGACGAGGCCAACCATAAAATATCTTAAAGCATTTAAATTGAATTGTACGTTGCCTCAGATACACTTAAGCCATTTATTGTTGAATAAAACTGGGGATATTTAAGTGAAATTTTGAAGGGTTTTTATAGTTGCTAGGGTCAAATAAGGCCCTATATTTATATAGTTAATGAGGGTCATCAAGGCTAGTATAGAACTTGGTTGTGCAACTTCGAAATACAAGTATATTAAACATAAAACATAAGTATGAACATAAAAGCCCTATTCGGCGGGTTCAGTTGTATGGAAACTAAGTGAAATAATAGACTGATCTTATCTATTTTCAATAGGCTTCCTCCCTGGACAATAGAAACATCAGCACAAATCCAATATACCGATTCAGAGCATATATTATTGTACGTTACAAACTTCAGTACAAACCCAATATACCCTCCCACTAAAGTGATATAAGGTATAAAAACAACTAAGTGTTTTATATTCGGCTGTGCCGAATTTTATATAACCTTTACCACGATATATTAAAAAAAGCGTCAGTACAAGTTTTATTACAGAAAATCAAAAAATATAAATCGCAAAACGAAAAAGTACCAGAAAGTCTCATTTTAAATATTTTCAATCAATCAGGTCGCATTAAAGCCAAAAAGTACCAGCCATAGAACGAAATAGTACCAAAAATCCTTTCCTAACTTAGGACTTTTAATGTTTGATTTTATGGTTCATTAAGCATGAAAAAGTACTAAAACGTTGTATATTCTCGTTTACTTCACATTTGGTAGTAAATTCAAAAAGTAACTTTTGTTGTTCCTTTATAAGTTGTGACTATGGGCTCTCTGTGCTTAATGTAATGTTTCTAGAAAATTATAGAAAAATTCAAAAAGTACCTTTCATAGAAAAAATAGAAAAAAGTCCCCTTTTATGCTTTCTCACCTAATCCGGGCTCTACATAATTATATCCTATACCACTTTAGTGGGTATATTGGGTTTGACCTGATGTTTGTAACGCACAATAATATTGGTCCAATACCCACCTTAAAGTATACCAATCGGCTCAGAATCATTATCTGAGTCGGTTTAGCTATGTCCTTCCGTCCATGTAAACCTTGTAATCAAACTACAATTCGTGATTTTGAAGATAATTCAATGAATTTTAGCACATGTTCTTCTATGGTAACGAAATCGGTCCATTATTTCACCAAGCCCTCATACAACTGAACCCGTCAAATTGTGCTTGTGAAACTTGTAATCAAACTACAAGTCGCAATTTTAGAGATAATTCAATGAAATTTAACACATGATCTTCTTTAGTGCCGTAGAAAATGGTTGACATCGCTTAATTATTTCACCTAGCCGCTGTACAACTGGACCCGCCGAATTGGACTAATATACTCGTATGTCGACAAAAAGCTGCAAAACCAAGTTCTATACTAGCCTTGATGACCCTCATGAACCCTATAATTATAGGGCCTCAAATGACTCTAGCCCCTATAAAAAAATGTGACTTTAATGTCCCAAATTTTATTCAACAATAAACAGCTTAAGTATGTATATCTGAGGCAAGGTACAAGTCATCTTAAATGTTTTATTATGAAAACTTAATCATATTTTACTTTTTGTAATAGGTATAGGGTATTATATGTTCTTCCTCGTCCGACTATAATTTCTTGAGCGACATATAAAGTTTTTTTTTTCCTTTGTAGGGGTTAAATGGAGCTTTCTTAAGACACCTGACAAGGCTTTTTTCTTGAAACGAGAGAAAAATGTGTAACAAATTTCAACAAATTATGTTGAAAATCACAACCTGTATCGAACTTTACATGGACACACAGACGGATGGACGGAGAGACGAATATATGTAAGTCACTCGACACAAAAAGTTATTCTGAGACGATTTGAATAATTTCAAATGGGTGTGTGATCCATATTTTTTGATGTTACAAATATCAGCACAAACTCATAATACCCTGTCCATTGTAGTCATGTATGGTAATAATAATAACGAGCAACAACCATAATAAACCACAAATAAAAGAAAAAAGAAATACTCACACATAAAAATCAAAAGAAAACCAAATCCCAACAAACACGGAAGTTGAATCTTAAATTGAGAAAATATTTTATCCAAGCAATTTATATAAAGATAAATTGAAATTAAAACTGAATGCATATGAATGCATTTTTACACCGATATTATTTAATTATTTAATTTTTGAAAGTGATTCTGCAGATTTGTTTTCCAGTAAAATGTTGTGTTTTTTACAGACTTTTTTCCTTATAAAAAGGTATATAAATAAATCGTGGACCGATTTTGGTACATTAAACAAATTTGTATTACTATTTTCCTAAAGTTTTATTAAAATTTAAGTCACTAAAAAAGTAACCCTCATTACCAGTTATGGAACGATTTAAAAAATTACTCTTCAAATGTTTGCTATAATGTTTGTTGGGTGGGGGTAGGCTACTAGATGCTGCTATATAAATAAATGAAAATAAATGAGTGTGAGTGTTTATTAAACAGTCAGTGTATTTCTAATTGCGGTATATACTTATGTAAATAAATGTTTATTGAATTCGTACAACAACACCAATAACAAAAATTCAACCACAAGAACAGTAACAGCAGCAACAACATTAAATTTAGTGCTCATTATGGCAATAAACACAACAGCGCCAACAACAACAACAATTTTATGTGTTTGCATTTCATTTTAATTAAACAAAAACAAAAAATTTAACAGAAAAATTGAGATCCCAACAAGAAAATTGTTTAAAAGAAAAAAAGTTCATAGTGTGAATGGATAAATGATCCAGGAAAACAATATACTTTATAACGTTGCATACACAAACATACCTCAATGGAAAGAAATATAGGTGTGTCATAATCTACTGAGACCATTCACAAATAAAGCCTAGTATATAGCCTTGTTTATAGTCTAGTCTATAGTATAGTCCATAGTCTAGTCTATAGTCTAGTCCATAATCTAGTCTAGTCTATAGTGTAATCTATAGTCTAGTCTTTAGTCTAGTCCATAATCTAATCTATAGTCTAGTCTATAGTCTAGTCCATAGTCTAGTCTATAGTCTATAGTCTAGTCTATAGTCTAATCTATATCCTATAGTCTAGTCTATAGTCTAGTCTATAGTCTAGTCTATAGTCTAGTCTATAGTCTAGTCTATAGTCTAGTCTATAGTCTAGTCTATAGTCTAGTCTATAGTCTAGTCTACAGTCTAGTCTATAGTCAAGTCTATAGTCTAGTCTATAGTCTAGTCTATAGTCTAGTCTATAGTCAAGTCTATAGTCTAGTCTATAGTCAAGTCTATAGTCAAGTCTATCGTCTAGTCTATAATATATTCTATAGTGTAGTCTATAGTCCAGTCTATAGTCTATATACAAATAGAGAAATACATGTATATTTTTCTGTACATATGTGTACATATTTGAACCGCTCATGACTCGAGAGTGTTTGAAAATGTATTGTAAACAAATAGTAAAAATATTGCCACTATTAATGTCTAAATTATTAGACTAAAACGAAAAAATAGGATTATTTTAAAGCAGATGTTCTCAATGTATTTTTTTCAGTAAAAATCCAAGATTTGTAATAAACGGAAGTTTTTTTTTTTTTTTGTCAAATATATACTTAGTTGAGGAAGTTAAAAATTATGTACATAAGAGTGAGATGAATACGAATGACTCCCTGGAATTAAGTATCAGCGTTTGTAAATTATATAGAAATTGTGACAAAAGTATCAAAATCACACTTAACAATATAATGATCCTAGACCTTTTACATTCAGAATCTCTGTACATTCTCAACTCACTCGTTTTAGAATGTTTATTGTCTTGTTGAGATGTTGTTTGTTGCTTTTTTTCCCTCAAAATAAACATATTTTTGTTTATTTTTCCAATCGAAGTAGTAGTAATAAAAAATTTTAATATTTTCTATGTGCCTGTATATTGTTTCCAAAAATAAGATCTTTTATTGTAAACATTTCCATGTGTCTGAGTCAGTAAAATTAAACACAAGAAATTAATTATATTTTTAAGTAGTAATTAATGGTTTAAAGAATTAATTTTTTATGCCTATAGGGAAATTTTCCTTAATAAAAATGTAAAAAAAATATTCTTTATTGACATGGGGGAAACAAAATTAACTTCATTGAAAATGTTTACTATGTAGAGATTATTTGGAAAGTAATAAAATTTTAAAGAAAAAAAATGTGTAAACTATAAAATGTTAGGCGAAGGTTCAGGGTTAATTTGTTTAGAGTATTAGGCAGCAGATTTTAGTTCTAGTTCAGTTCTAGTTCAGTTCTAGTTCAGTTCTAGTTCAGATCTAGTTAAGTTCTAGTTCATTTCTAGTTCAGTTCTAGTTCAGTTCTAGTTCAGTTCTAGTTCAGTTCTAGTTCAGTTCTAGTTCAGTTCTAGTTCAGTTCTAGTTCAGTTCTAGTTCAGTTCTAGTTCAGTTCTAGTTCAGTTCTAGTTCAGTTCTAGTTCAGTTCTAGTTCAGTTCTAGTTCAGTTCTAGTTCAGTTCTAGTTCAGTTCTAGTTCAGTTCTAGTTCAGTTCCAGTTTAGTTCTAGTTCACTTCTAGTTCAGTTGTAGTTCTAGTTCAATTCTAGTTCTAGTTCAGTTCTCTCTCTGCAGATATAAATTAAAATTGTATTTTTAACATAAATAACAAAAATATTTTAAATAAATTATTTTTAATAATAGATACTTACCATATGCCTCTCCCTGTGAATCTTTCAGTTCGAAACTAACATAGATTAGGAGCCAGAGGTGGTCGATTTTCTTTTTTTGTTTGTTTGTTAAGAGCTGCGTATTTTTTCTATTATCTGATATTATTATATTTTTATTTTAATATTTTTATTAACATGTAGTTATGTATGTATTTTTTGGTATTGTATCTTGTATCTCAATATTATTAAACCACAATATATTTGTTTATAAATAAAACAACAATAGTTTTATTACTAATAACACATTTACTGTGTACGTTAAATAAATTCTTGATAAGATAAACAAAATTTAAATATTTGCATTTAGCTTCATGTACACATTTCGCTTTACAATTTTTCGTTAGTTGTTTTGTTTTTAGATAATTTACATTTATTTCTTTCACTGTATTTTCATACACAACATTCACTTGCACTTAACTTATATGTATGTTTTCTGCAATTTTTTTCCAAAAAAAAAGATAAATTTTAATAAACAAATAATATTTTTAATTTAAATTATATATTTATAAATTTTATTTATTTATAGTTATATTTTTTGTTCATTTATTAATAATACATACATTCTAGGTTGATTATGGAATAATTTTTATTAAATTGATTGATTTTAATTGAAATCATTATTTCTTTATTTTAGAGAATAATTTACAGATTTTTTGTGTTTTGTGAATTGTTGAATAGTTTTATTTATTTTATTTAAGCTTGCTAAATATATGTTATTGTCCTGTGAAAATATTTTGACGTTTAAAATATCTATACATTATTTACTAAAATCATCAACTATTTATTAAACATTATTCTCTAAAGGGTTTAGTTTAGCAACAATTTCTACATCGTATTGCATACAAGCTAATCCCAGCAAATACTCGGTAATGACTTGCACTTACATTACCACTTACTTTTCAATGACTTTGATTTAGAAATTCTTTCTTTTTTTTAGAAAGAGAAAGAGGCTCGTAATGCCTCTGTATACTCTGTTATATTACCCAAGTTCGTTTTCAACGTTTTAACTCCAAAACCTGGAAAACCTAGCTATGCGACACCTAAGTATTATCGACAGAATACTTCGATGAATAAGCTGCCACAATCAGGAGAAATGTATTTCGCTGTACACCACAGGATGGTATTTTGTAGTTTTTACCACGATTAATGGCCATTCAAGGACCCACACCGAGGATGAACTTTGACCTGTCTGCTATGCATACGATGTCGTAATACTTTTAATACTTGAGAAGAGCTTAACGGAGAGGCCTCAATGTTAACCCGGCGAAGACGTAAATCTTCCATTTGGCAAGATAGACAATAATTTCTAAGTTTAATTAAGATACCGGTGATAGACAGAGTTAAATACCTACTTAAGTGTAATCTTTGACTATAAAGACGACAGGATTAACATGGTACATCGGTGCTGAGCGAAATATAAAAGAATTATAGGCATGGAGACTTAGCCCTATTATGACACATTGGCTTTAAAAAGTGTAATTAGATCAATTATAGCTTATGCTTCAACAATCTGCTGGACTTATTAAGTAAGACAAATAGTGTAAAATCAAACAACTACAGGGAGTTAAGTATACAAAGATGCTTGGGTATAAGTTTTGCTATGAGTACTATGCCACCATGGCTCAGAAAATAATGCTAAATTCTTCCACCAATCCCAGTAAAAATAAAACGAAGTACTTCTAAAAGAATAACATTTATCACCACTTCAAAAGTAGCACTAAGTGAATTTGTTCATCTCTTGTACAAGTGATGTTTACTGACTTCCAAATAAGCGAAGAGAATCCAAAACACCCCTTCTATGATAAACCTGTGTTAAAATCATTACTTCTTCAGGTCTGTTTTTGTACTTCCATGGAGTAAATTCTACTTCCTTTTTGCTTCTTTGGAAGTTCTTTTCTTGCGGGGACGTTGCTACACGGATGGCTCCAAACTGGGCAATAAAGTGGGCCTGGATTTCAATATTGAAGACCCAAAAACAGAAATATTCTACCGTTTACGTAATTACAATAAAAGCTTCTAGTCAGAAATCCGAGCAATAACGGAATTCGAAAACAAAAATTACGGCGATATAAAGTGGAAGAGTCTCTCAAGTTAGTAGGGTAGAGAACAAGAGCGAAATTAAGACCTATCCCTAGCAGACATCTGTTTCAATAGTGGTTTATCAATAGGATTTTGCTGATTGCTTTTGCTGTAATTGAGTCAAAGCAATCAGTAGAGTAATGCGGCTGAAACTTTAAAGATTCCAGTACTTTAATGTCCGAAATCTATCAAGCGTCTATTCCATATTATTCTGTTTGTTTTTAATGGAACAAATCCAGGTAAAAACTACAAAAAATCACCATCTCATTATATCAAAAAAAACCCAGGTCCCTTGTATTCGGTACGATGTTTTACTATCTCCGAGAATTCTATTGCCACAGCGGTGAAACTGGGCTGTGGTCAGGTGAAAGCATCGTGCTTGATTAAGTCAAAAGAATGCCGTATATGTTCAGAGAGGAAGTGTATGCAATTGTGAAAATATTTCGATGGTATAACGGACGAGGTGAAAACCTTGAGGGATGCAAGATTGTTTACTGAATTGTTTCTGCGAATAATAATTACGAACCGGTAAATTCAACAGTATTCAAAGATCATATAGTCACAAATGACAATGCTAGCCTCTTACTCTTCCCTGGTGGTGATGCGAAACATCTATTATCTCAAATTTGATTTACGCACTTTTCAGTTTTCAGTGTATCTTTTTCCAAATAGTATTCCTACTTGAGAGGTCATATCAAAGTTTCTTGCAAGACTTGTTATACAACTTCAATGCGCTTCACTTACTTTAGAGCACCTGACTTTCATGAGACAGTTTAGCAGAAAGCAAGGACAGGTACGTCTAGAGTCGATTTTAGACTAAGACTCAGGTTATGAGTTCATAGCGTCGGATATTATTATAAGATTTCAGTAAAGTGCGTTTAAGTCAAATTTTAAAAGGGCCTTATATTGGGGTAGGGTCAATTATGGATCGATTCGATTTTTACTCATAATAAAATAACATGTGTCGAATATCAGCGCTATACTCGTATTTTGAAGTCAGTAATGAGCGTTAAAATCATTTTCTGAGGGGACCTTTTATAAAAGGTAGGGTTCATTATAGACCGATCCCCATAGAATTCGGTAGATAGTTTTTTGGTCGTAAAAACTTACTAACATCGAATTTTATCCCTAAACTCATATTTTTAAAGCAGTAATGGGCATTTAAGTCATTTTTGGAGGGAATCATATATGACGGTTGGGGTCAATTATGAACCGATTTTAACATAATTTTGTAGAGAGAATTTGGTTCATATAAGACTTATTTATGACAAATTTCATCTTTACACCCTCATTTTTAAAACAATTATAACTATTAAACCTGTTTTTCGGAGGGCCACTTGTATAGGGGCTATACAAAAAAGTTAACCATTATTGCCCATTTTCAATATCAAACAAACCTTATCTATAGGGAATTTTTGTGTAATATTTGAACCCTCTAGCATTTTTCGTACGAACTCTATAGTGCTTTCAACAGACAGATAGACGGACGAACGGACTATATCGCCTTTGAATTTAATAAAGACCCAGAATAATATACTTCTGTGAGTCTATGATCAATATTTCGATGTGTTACATGTTTAGAATTTAGTGACATAATAACAAAAGTTTTGATGTTGAGGACATGCGATAGGAATTATGGGAATAAAGTTTTCTATTTAGGTTTTAAATTTTCCATAGCACCCGTGCTAATATATCCACCGAACATAGGTTAAACAGTTATACATATGTTTATACACTACAGCACTTTAGGGGGGAGGGTATATGGGGTTTATGCTAATGTTTGTAACTCATAATAAGATTAGTCCTATATCCACCTTAAAGTATATCAATCAGCTCAGAATCATTTTCTGAGTCGATTTAGCTATGTCCGTCCGTCCGTCCGTCCATGTAAACCTTGTAATTAAACTATAGGTCGCAATTTTGAAGATAATTCAATGAATTTGGTACATGATCTTCTATTGTCCCAGGAACAAAGTCTATTGAAAATGGTTAAGATCGATACATTATTTCACCTAGCCCCCATACAACTGAACCCGCTGAATAATATTAGTCCTATGCCCACCTTAAAGTATATAAATCAGCTCAGAATCATTTTCTGAGTCGATTTAGCTATGTCCGTCCGTCCATGTAAACCTTGTACTCAAACTATAGGTGACAATTTTGGAGCCAATTCATTGAAATGTGGCACATGATTTTCTATGGAACCATGGACTAGTAAACATCACCTAGCCTCCATACAACTGAACACAACGAATAGGGCTTTTAAGTTCATAATTATGTTTAATATACTCGCATCACGACAAAAAGCTGCAAAACAAAATTTTATACTTGATTTGATCAGCCTTACGAATTCCATAACAATAGGTTCTCATATGACCCTATCCCCTGTGAAAAGCCCCCATCAACATTTCACTAAAATGTCCACAATTTTATTAAATAATAAAACGGTATGTATATCTGAGGCAAGGTACAATTTAATTTAAATGCTTTATTATGAAAACTAAATCACATTTTATTTTTTTGTAACAGGTGTAGGGTATTATATGGTCGGCCTCACCCGACTACAACTTCTTACTTGTTTTAATTATGTAGATGTATTGAATACAACCTTAATCTGTATTTTATTCATATTTTGTAATGATCGGCCTCATTTACAGAACATTAATTACTATTTGTTACTAAATTATTTAAAAATTGTGAAATTTTTCCAAAAACATCGATCTATAATAATCCAAATTTATGCATATATTAAAAAAAAGATTCAGTCGGTATTTAAGATTTAGTAAACCCGAGTAGAACATCGTTGCTTTTTAAATCAACATTTTTACTAATTATTTATTTTATAAGTGTAGGGAAAGTATTATTTAAAATTAATTTCTTTTTACTTTTTTATACTTTAGCGTAAATAAGTATTCACATTACTTTTTCATAAAATTTTTCTTTTTCAACTCTATAATATTTCTTTTAACTGTAACAGTTTTTTTAACACTTTTTATATCTAAACCATATATTTTAACACTTTTACTTTACATTATTATTGAAATTATGTCGATTTTCTTCCGCTAAAGATTTTCGTTTGCCACAATTCGTTACGATTTCAAATACTCAACTGAGCCATTATCAAATAGTACACCGAATATTGGGTATAATTCTGATTGTTTTTACCTTTTTTTAGTACAAAATTTTCGACAACTGCGCAGGCGTTTAATATTGGTACTAAAATGTTTGACCAACATCAGTGAAGAAAGCTTTTGGTGTCTCTCTCTCGCTCTCTCAATTGCATTCTCTGGGTTTTATTGTTTTAAAAACTAATGTTTCACTTTCCATTTTATAGCAATTTGTAATGTAGGCACCAACACACACCTGTAAAATTATGTTTGAACCCAAAAAAATGTCAGAGCCTAAACAACACTGTAAACGAATTCCTGGTAATTTCGATCAAAATTTGTATGTTTTGTGTAATGAATTTTAATTTAACGAACTTATTTCATTGTTTTCCAAACACATTCGATTCCTTTTCACGAAGGTGAACATATGAGAAAAAAATTTATGATTAAAGTTTAAATGTGAATATATGTTGTTTGTATATTCTATTGTTGTTGCAACATTTAGTTCAAGGTAAACATTTTATTTGTAATTTTTCTGTGAAAATTGCAAAAAAATAATAATAAAAATGTTTGCAAAAAGGCGGATTTAAATTGCAACTGGTTTGTGGTTGTTTTTGGAAAATTAAAATAGTAATCGATTGGATTAAAAGTGTAAAATAATATTCACATTGATTAAATATTAAAGGAAAATATCATAACCAGTATTTGTAAGAAATTAAACATGAAGCTTGTAATAACAAAAACATTTCAATTCATATAATAATGAACATACAGTATAATAATTATAAATTAAATTTTTTTCTTATATTAACAAAAACTACATATTAAATATTTAATCAATGTGAACGCACCTTAACCATTTGGGTTTAGTTTATTTTAGGATCCTTTTTTTTGTGAAAAAAAAACATTTTCCAAATTAAATTTGTTTTTCTTCGAATAATGTAACAAATGTGTGGTTAAACTGATGAGATTAAAAAGCATAAAAAACATGTTCCCTATTTACAATCAAACCAACCGCCTACAGTTGGGTGCTAATGTAGGGGTTAAAACTGTATTTACACAATAATAATTGGCTAAGAGGATTTTAGACGTCTGCAGACTTTAGCCTTTGGATTGCTCAAAAATCTGTTGTTGTATTGAATTTTGTTAATACTTTAAAAAAGCATTCTTATTTAGTGTAATTCTTATTACATTAAAATTTATGGAAAATATTACGCTTTAATTGAGGCTAAAAATACATTTTCCTCACCTATTTTTTTGATTTAGTTTTATCTAAGTTCTAGTTGAGTTATTACTTAGTTCAGTTCTAGTTCAGTTCTGGTTCAGTTCTAGTTCAGTTCTAGTTCAGTTCTAGTTCAGTTCTAGTTCAGTTCTAGTTCAGTTCTAGTTCAGTTCTAGTTCGGTCTAGTTCAGTTCTAGTTCAGTTCTAGTTCAGTTCTAGTTCAGTTCTAGTTCAGTTCTAGTTCAGTTCTAGTTCAGTTCTAGTTCAGTTCTAGTTCAGTTCTAGTTCAGATCTAGTTCAGTTCTAGTTCAGTTCTAGTTCAGTTCTAGTTCAGTTCTAGTTCAGTTCTAGTTCAGTTCTAGTTCAGTTCTAGTTCAGTTCTAGTTCAGTTCTAGTTCAGTTCTAGTTCAGTTCTAGTTCAGTTCTAGTTCAGTTCTAGTTCAGTTCTAGTTCAGTTCTAGTTCAGTTCTAGTTCAGTTCTAGTTCAGTTCTAGTTCAGTTCTAGTTCAGTTCTAGTTCAGTTCTAGTTCAGTTCTAGTTCAGTTCTAGTTCAGTTCTAGTTCAGTTCTAGTTCAGTTCTAGTTCAGTTCTAGTTCAGTTCTAGTTCAGTTCTAGTTCAGTTCTAGTTCAGTTCTAGTTCAGTTCTAGTTCAGTTCTAGTTCAGTTCTAGTTCAGTTCTAGTTCAGTTCTAGTTCAGTTCTAGTTCAGTTCTAGTTCAGTTCTAGTTCAGTTCTAGTTCAGTTCTAGTTCAGTTCTAGTTCAGTTCTAGTTCAGTTCTAGTTCAGTTCTAGTTCAGTTCTAGTTCAGTTCTAGTTCAGTTCTAGTTCAGTTCTAGTTCAGTTTAGTTCAGTTCTAGTTCAGTTCTAGTTCAGTTCTAGTTCAGTTCTAGTTCTAGTTCAGTTCTAGTTCTAGTTCAGTTCTAGTTCAGTTCTAGTTCAGTTCTAGTTCAGTTCTAGTTCAGTTCTAGTTCAGTTCTAGTTCAGTTCTAGTTCAGTTATAGTTCAGTTCTAGTCCAGTTCTAGTTCAGTTCTAGTTCAGTTCTAGTTCAGTTCTAGTTCAGTTCTAGTTCAGTTCTAGTTCAGTTCTAGTTCAGTTCTAGTTCAGTTCTAGTTCAGTTCTAGTTCAGTTCTAGTTCAGTTCTAGTTCAGTTCTAGTTCAGTTCTAGTTCAGTTCTAGTTCAGTTCTAGTTCAGTTCTAGTTCAGTTCTAGTTCAGTTCTAGTTCAGTTCTAGTTCAGTTCTAGTTCAGTTCTAGTTCATTTCTAGTTCAGTTCTAGTTCAGTTCTAGTTCAGTTCTAGTTCAGTTCTAGTTCAGTTCTAGTTCAGTTCTAGTTCAGTTTTAGTTCAGTTCTAGTTCAGTTCTAGTTCAGTTCTAGTTCAGTTCTAGTTCAGTTCTAGTTCAGTTCTAGTTCAGTTCTAGTTCAGTTCTAGTTCAGTTCTAGTTCAGTTCTAGTTCAGTTCTAGTTCAGTTCTAGTTCAGTTCTAGTTCAGTTCTAGTTCAGTTCTAGTTCAGTTCTAGTTCAGTTCTAGTTCAGTTCTAGTTCAGTTCTAGTTCAGTTCTAGTTCAGTTCTAGTTCAGTTCTAGTTCAGTTCTAGTTCAGTTCTAGTTCAGTTCTAGTTCAGTTCTAGTTCAGTTCTAGTTCAGTTCTAGTTCAGTTCTAGGTCAGTTCTAGTTCAGTTCTAGTTCAGTTCTAGTTCAGTTCTAGTTCAGTTCTAGTTCAGTTCTAGTTCAGTTCTAGTTCAGTTCTAGTTCAGTTCTAGTTCAGTTCTAGTTCAGTTCTAGTTCAGTTCTAGTTCAGTTCTAGTTCAGTTCTAGTTCAGTTCTAGTTCAGTTCTAGTTCAGTTCTAGTTCTGTTCTAGTTCAGTTCTAGTTCAGTTCTAGTTCGATTCTAGTTTAGTTCGGGTTCTAGCTCAGTTCTGGTTCATTTATAGTTCATTTCTAGTTCAGTTCTAGTTCAGTAAGAACTGAATTTTTAAATTATACAAAATTCTTTATTAATTAATTACATCGCTTTTAAGTATTTAATTACATTTGTATTCTTTTCGTTATAGCATTAACCTTAAACTCTTTCAATAATAAACGTTTTGATCACCAAATTTCATTCACTTCATTCTTAACAATCAATCACTCAAATTTTGTGTGAAACTTTTATCGTTTGTAATAAAATTAAATGAAATTAATTATTAATTTAACGCAAAAAACAGTAAACCTCTACGAAGTAACTAACAAATTTACCTTTTGATAACATGTTTTGTCTGTCATTGCAAACAACTTCATTAATTATATAATTGACTGTAAAACTAAATGTTAAAATTGAAAAAATAAAAACTAAATAAATGAAACAATGAAAAAGGAAAAAATGGTTTATCACCAAAATGGGGGAAAAACTAAAAACTAGAGAATGGTAAACTAAAGTATTTGAAATTAAAAGCAAGACAATGAGAAAAAGGTGACTTAATGAGTGGTAATAAATTATATACAATGAAAAAAAGGAACTCATTTGAGCAACAAATGCTACTGCGTGTAGGAGGTAGAGAGTGAGAAAGAGAAGGGAGAACAATTAAATAAAATTTTTAGTTTGCTAAAAATAAAAACATTATTTTAATTTAGCAATCAATTTATGCCAAAGATGACCAGATTTGTGAAATTTATGAAAGATGTTTTTGAGTATACAATATATTAAGTTGCCAATGATCCATTCTACATAAAGTAATATTTAATGTTACAAAGTTCGATTCTTTCTTTTAGTCCTTCGAATAAAACTTTTAAATACACAGATTATATAATGAACATCTTAACTAATTAAATATAAATATTTTTCTAATTATTTCTAAAATATCGTATGTATTCCGAAAAAAAAGATAAAGAGAAACTTTTATTCCAACAATATTGTTAAAACATTTAATGAACAACACGATACCAAATATAGCTCATCATGCTGGCTGGCGTTACTTTAGTAAATAGTTGTTCACATTATTTGTAAATTTAAATTGTAAAATTACCTTGAGGACAAAACATCCACGCAATGAATCTAAATAGAGCCACCACCCCCCTCAAACCCACAAAAAAACCACCACCTGCAGGTCTACTAAGAAATATCCTGCAGAAAACATGATAATTAATTTATGTCGTCGTTTTTAATATAAAATGAGAAAATAATTTAAATAAAAAACAAAGCAAAAGAACTGAAATAAAACGAAAGAAAAGAAAACTTTAATCGACCAAGTTGTAAAATGTTTAACATTGTTACTAAAGAAACGATTTAAAAGATTTTCCATGACTATAGAGAGATGTACGCGAGGTTGTTTTTGTTGGTTTTTATAATCATCCTTTTTTCACTTGCGCTTTATTCACATCACCCAACCTCCTTTCGATAATTTGGGCAAGTGTGAATTATAATGATTTTCTTAAGAAACACCTGCTGCTGCTTTGTAACTGGTTGAAAAAGCAGCTTAATAATGTGCTTGGTTTTGTTTGTCATTGTCTTGTGTGTATGTATGACTTTTAATATACAACCCTGTAGTTCAGACTTCCGTAGTTTTAATTTACAAATAATCATAGTATTTCTAGTTCTTGTTCAGTACTAGTTCAGTTCTAGGAAAGTTCAAGTTAAGTTCTAATTCAGTTCTAGTTCAGTTCTAGTTCAATTCTAGTTCAGTTCTAGTTCAGTTCTAGTTCAGTTCTAGTTCAGTTCTAGTTCAGTTCTAGTTCTAGTTCAGTTCTAGTTCAGTTCTATTTCAGTTCTAGTTCAGTTCTAGTTCAGTTCTAGTTCAGTTCTAGTTCAGTTCTAGTTCAGTTCTAGTTCAGTTCTAGTTCAGTTCTAGTTCAGTTCTAGTTCAGTTCTAGTTCAGTTCTAGTTCAGTTCTAGTTCAGTTCTAGTTCAGTTCTAGTTCAGTTCTAGTTCAGTTCTAGTTCAGTTCTAGTTCAGTTCTAGTTCAGTTCTAGTTCAGTTCTAGTTCAGTTCTAGTTCAGTTCTAGTTCAGTTCTAGTTCAGTTCTAGTTCAGTTCTAGTTCAGTTCTAGTTCAGTTCTAGTTCAGTTCTAGTTCAGTTCTAGTTCAGTTCTAGTTCAGTTCTAGTTCAGTTCTAGTTCAGTTCTAGTTCAGTTCTAGTTCAGTTCTAGTTCAGTTCTAGTTCAGTTCTAGTTCAGTTCTAGTTCAGTTCTAGTTCAGTTCTAGTTCAGTTCTAGTTCAGTTCTAGTTCAGTTCTAGTTCAGTTCTAGTTCAGTTCTAGTTCAGTTCTAGTTCAGTTCTAGTTCAGTTCTAGTTCAGTTCTAGTTCAGTTCTAGTTCAGTTCTAGATCATCTAGTTCAGTTCTAGTTCAGTTCTAGTTCAGTTCTAGTTCAGTTCTAGTTCAGTTCTAGTTCAGTTCTAGTTCAGTTCTAGTTCAGTTCTAGTTCAGTTCTAGTTCAGTTCTAGTTCAGTTCTAGTTCAATTCTAGTTCAATTCTAGTTCAGTTCTAGTTCAGTTCTAGTTCAGTTCTAGTTCAGTTCTAGTTCAGTTCTAGTTCAGTTCTAGTTCAGTTCTAGTTCAGTTCTAGTTCAGTTCTAGTTCAGTTCTAGTTCAGTTCTAGTTCAGTTCTAGTTCAGTTCTAGTTCAGTTCTAGTTCAGTTCTAGTTCAGTTCTAGTTCAGTTCTAGTTCAGTTCTAGTTCAGTTCTAGTTCAGTTCTAGTTCAGTTCTAGTTCAGTTCTAGTTCAGTTCTAGTTCAGTTCTAGTTCAGTTCTAGTTCAGTTCTAGTTCAGTTCTAGTTCAGTTCTAGTTCAGTTCTAGTTCAGTTCTAGTTCAGTTCTAGTTCAGTTCTAGTTCAGTTCTAGTTCAGTTCTAGTTCAGTTCTAGTTCAGTTCTAGTTCAGTTCTAGTTCAGTTCTAGTTCAGTTCTAGTTCAGTTCTAGTTCAGTTCTAGTTCAGTTCTAGTTCAGTTCTAGTTCAGTATTAGTTCAGTATTAGTTCAGTTCTAGTTCAGTTCTAGTTCAGTTCTAGTTCAGTTCTAGTTCAGTTCTAGTTCTTTTGACTTTTGACTCAGTTGAAATGTAATAAACAAATCCATCACTTTTATCTAAAAAGTATACTTTGACTCCTTACCACACTACTGGGTCGTGTTTGTGTGATTATGAATGAAATATCAGACAATGTAGTACAAAAACAATGTTTTTCTGTTGTCATTGTTGTAGATGGTGTTAAAAATTCTTGTATCTCGAGAACACCTGTCACATTCCTCGATACCGCAACCACTTATTTAAGCTCAGGTTTTTTTTATCTGCTCTACAGTAAAGGTTTAAACAATAGTATATTTTTAAAAATTAAAAAATAAAATAAAAACAAGTAAGTTGTTATAGTCGGGCGAAGCCAACCATATAATTCTCTACACCTGTATACGAATAAAATGTAATTAAGTTTTCATAATAAAGCATTTAAGTTGAGTTGGGGCTAGGGTCAAATGAAGTCCTATAAATTAATAGTTCATGAGTGTCATCAAGTATAGTATGGAACTTGGTTTTGCAGCTTTTTTCGAGATACGAGTATATTAAATATATTTATGAACTCAAAAGCCCTATTTGGCGTGTTCAGTTGTATGAGAGAAATTTTTGTCGAGTTTGGATATTTTTGGATTTTTGGATATTTCGAAAGATTAATTTATTAGTCGGAATACCATTTTCAAAGGTCCTTTAATATAAGAGCATAGACTAGTTTATAAGATGTTTACTGCATTAGTCAAGAAACTTTGAAAGAATTTATTTAAATGACTGGTCAGTAGTCACAATATTTAAAGATTAATATGGTTAATCTATTAAAAAAGTACTAGTCACTATAAGTATTTAACTCAAAATTTAAATTTTGATTTTTTTTTACTCTTCACTGTATACCTTTGTTTATCCGTGCATTGTTTTCATTTTAAGTTGTGGGTTACAATTTTTCTTATTTTTTTTTTTATTTTGACAAGTTCATTGTCTCTTTTTTACAATTTTCATACCTACCACACACCTTCCTCCCCCAACAATTATAAATTCAACCACACGTTTACGCTGATATAAATATACACACACATAGTACATACATAAAAACAAATTTATTAACGGCTTGTTGAGCCCTTAAGGTTTTGCAATTTCTAGACGACTGTGTGTATTTTGGGAACTATGTTGTTTTCATTTTTACTTTTATAAATTGTATAGTCTTACACGTTTTCTTCTAGAGAGTTAAACTCACTTTCCAAAACTTGCCAGATTCACTCACTACTGTCTCCTTTTGTTATTGATGTTTCGTTAATGATGATATTTATGTAAAATTGTTTTTATACCCTACACCACTATAGTGGGGAGGGTATTATACGTTTGTGCTGATGTTTGTAACATACAAAAATATTGGTCCAATACCCACCTTAAAGTATACCGATCGATTCAGAATCATTTTTTGAGTTTATTAAGACATGTCCGTCCGTCCGTCCGTCTGTCCGGCTGGCTGGCTGGCTGTCCATGTAAACCTTGTGCGCAAGGTACAGGCCGCAATTTTCAAGATAATTTGATGAAATTTGGACCAAGCATGTTTTTTGGCACAAGGACGAAGCCTATTGAAAATGGTTGAAATCGGTCCATTATTTCACCTAGCCCCCATACAACCATACCTCCCGATTTGAACTTTTTATGCTATAATTACGTCAAATATTCTGCTACCTCTCTAAAAATTGGCACAAATAAGTTTTATATAAGTATAAATGATACTGCAGATTTTCGTAAGGATCGGCCTATATTTGACCCTAGCCCCCATACAAACCCCCTTCAAAAAATGACTTAAACGTCTAAAATTGACTTGTAACCATTTGTATCGCAATGAAACTCAACAAAACTAACTGTTATTTAGAAATATATCCTCTTCCCAAATTTACCGAGGATCGGCCCATATTTGACCTATATAAAGCCTCATTTAGAAATTTTAGTTTTTTTATCAATAAATTGCTTAAATATTTTGGAATTATGGTAATATTCAACAGTTTTCTTTACAAAAAATAAAAATTTTATAAAAGTAAAAATTGTAAAAATATACTCATGGTGTAGGGTATCATATGGACGGCCATGCCCGACTATACTTTCCTACTTGTTTTTTTCTGTTAGTTACATTTTCTTTTGGCTTTGAATCTTTAAAGAGAAAATATTTCACTTTGTAGTGGGTATCTTCGTTATAGTAAAGTCGTGTTAAACGGCGTTGTGTCATCAGCATGAATTCCATTAGAATGAAATAAATATTCCGTCTACAATGAGAAATAAATGCCCTGCTGTTGTCGGACTATCTGTCTGCCAGTCTATCTGGGCTGTTCAAGCCCAAATAAATGATGTTGATGATGATGATGTTTCATCCGCTGCTGGCTGTGTATTCATTGTTTAATGTTAATTTAAGCTCAACGGTATATTTTCTGTATGTGTGTGTATGTTTATTAAACAGGATGCGGATACAAATATGCTTACACACACAAACAAACAAACACGCTTACACCTTACACTTTAACATACATTCTATTTGATGAGAGTAAAAGTGGGAAACTTTGTAATTTAATTTTTTAAGTTTTTTTCTCCTTTTTTAATGCGTTAAAAATGAAAACAATTTAGTTTATTTTGCAAAATCGAAAAAAAATCAAACAGCAGCTAAATAAAGTCGAAAAAATTGTATTTACCTTTTTGGGAGGGTAAATTTTTGATAATTAAGAAGCTAGCCATTATCTTTAAGTGATATTAAGAAAACAATCAATAAGATAAATGAATGTATCATTTCCCCAAATACTCAGACAAATCAAGGTGTATTTATTATTATTTAATCTTCGGTTTCTTTGATACTTAATATTTCAATTTATATTAATGAATTCTATTGAAGTGAAATAAAGTTAAATTTTAAATTTTGATTAAATATAAAGTATGAAATAAAACCCTAAACATATAAAAGTTTTTAGGTTTTTTTATAAACAAATAAATTAAATAATTAGTTGAATGGGAATACTAGCTATAGCCAGTGCGTTTTGCTACCCTACAACAATACATATAATATTCATTTTTGAGAAAAACGGACTTTTATGTTTTTACTAAAAATATCACTTTTTGGAAGGAAATCAAAGTGATTATAAATTTATTTTGACTTTGCAGTATCTCTTACCGTTTTCGAGAAAAACTTCTATGTTTTCACTCTAAATATCGGTTTACAGAACGAAATAAAAATGATCACAGATTTATCTTGTTTTCGCTGTATCTCTTACAGTTTTCAAGAAAAACAGACTTTTATGTTTTCACTCAAAATATCGGGTTTTAGTATGAAATTAAAGTGATCACAGATTTGGGTTGTTTTTCCTGTATCTTTTGCCGTTTTCGAGAAAAACGGACTTTTATGATTTCACTCAAAATATCAAGTGTTAGTATGAAATTAAAGTGATCACAGATTTCGCTTGTTTTTGATGCATCTCTTACCGTTTTCGAGAAAAAAAAGGCTTTTATGTTTTCACTCAAATGGCCTGTTTTTGCTGTATCTCTTACCGTTGTCGAGAAAAACGGACTTTTATGTTTTCACTCAAAATATCGGGTTTTAGCATGAAATTAAAGTGATCACATATTTGGCTTGTTTTTGCAGTATCTCTTAACGTTTTCATGAAAAACGCTCAAATGGCTTGTTTTTGCTGTATCTCTTACCGTTTTCGAGAAAAACGGACTTTTATGTTTTCACTAAAAATATCGGGTTTTAGTATGAAATTAAAGTGATCACAGATTTGGCTTGTTTTTGCTGTATCTCTTACTGTTTTCGAGAAAAAAGGACTTTTATGTTTTCACTCAAAATATCGGCTTTCAGTATGAAATTATAGTGATCACAGATTTGGCTTGTTTTTGCTGTATCTCTTACCGTTTTCGAGAAAAAAGGACTTTTATGTTTTCACTCAAAATATCGGGTTTTAGTATGAAATTAAAATGATCACATATTTGGCTTGTCTTTGCTGTATCTCTTACCGTTTTCGAGAAAACCAGACTTTTATGTTTTCACTCAAAATATTGGGTTTTAGCATGAAATTAAAGTGATCACAGATTTCGCTTGTTTTTGCTGTATCTCTTACCGTTGTCGAGAGAAACGGACTTTTATGTTTTCACTCAAAATATTGGGGTTTAGCATGAAATTAGAGTGATCACAGATTTGGCTTGTTTATGCTGTATCTCTTACCGTTATCGAGAGAAACGGACTTTTATATTTTCACTCAAAATATCGGGTTTTAGTATGAAATTAAAGTGATCACAGATTTGGCTTATTTTTGATGTATCTCTTACCGTTGTCGAGAGAAACGGACTTTTATGTTTTCACTCAAAATATCGGGTTTTACTAGGAATTTAAAGTGATCACAGATTTTGCTTTTTTTTTGCTGTATCTCTTAGCGTTTTTGAAAAAACGGACTTTTATGTTTTCACTCAAAATATCGGGTTTTAGTATGAAATTAAAGTGATCACAGAAAAATGATCACATATTTGGCTTGTCTTTGCTGTATCTCTTACCGTTTTGGAGAAAACCAGACTTTTATGTTTTCACTCAAAATATTGGGTTTTAGCATGAAATTAAAGTGATCACAGATTTCGCTTGTTTTTGCTGTATCTCTTACCGTTTTCAAGAAAAACGGACTTTTATGTTTTCACTTAAAATATCGGGTTTTAGTATGAAATTAAAGTGATCACAGATTTGGCTTGTTTTTGCTGTATCTCTTACCGTTTTCGAGAAAAAAGGACTTTTATGTTTTCACTTATAATATCGGGTTTTAGGATGAAATTAAAGTGATCACAGATTTGGCTTTTTTTGCTGTATCTCTTACCGTTTTTGAAAAAAACGGACTTTTATGTTTTCACTCAAAATATCGGGTTTTAGTATGAAATTAAAGTGATCACAGACTTTTATGTTTTCACTCAAAATATCGGGTTATAGTATGAAATTAGAGTGATCACAGATTTGGCTTGTTTTTGCAGTATATCTTACCGTTTTCGAGAAAAACGGACTTTTATGTCTTCACTCAAAATATCGGGTTTTACTATGAAATTAAAGTGATCACAGATTTGGCTTGTTTTTTCTGTATCTCTTACCGTTTTAGAGAACTTTTATGTTTTTACTTTCTAGAAATTCGTACCTTTATTTATCAGTCAAAAGTTTTGGGCAGAAAATAAAAGTGATCACTTCTTGTTATTGCACTGTATCTATATTAGTTTTCGTTTGGTTTTTTGGTAAGGAATAAAAGTGTTACAGACTTCGCTTAGTCTATATTCCAAACGACAGGTAATAGTCCAGGCTATAAGCTATAGTGAATTTAAAAATCATATTTGGAAATCAAAAATGCTATGTGTTTTTAATAAAATTGGCTGAATCGAAGACCATGCAATAATGCCTCCGGTAGTATCAAAAAACTGATGGAACCTAGACGAGATCGGAGCACATATAGTGCTACAGAGCCAGCACAGGATCATACTCCTATAAATATGAATAAACTCCAACATTTCATCACGCTAGAGAGGATCGCTACTTAGGAAAGTTTTTTTCCTATTGTTTACAGGAATGGCACAAAGAAGGATGAAGAAGATGAAATATTCAGCCACTGCTGAAGCAGCGAGGCTAACATATATAAGACCAATATTTACATGCGATATTTCGATGTACAAAGATAGTCAAGCTTCCATAAAAGCACTGGCAAATAGAGAAAAATTTAGGATCAAATCCGATACACTCTTGGAAAATTCTTTAAATTGCCAACATGCGAAGGCTCTTTGGAAACCAGAGAAGATAAAAATACACTAAAAGAACTTTTGGATAAATGTGAATTAAGAATGTATTTATTTATTATCACAGGACTTAATGAACTTTAATATTTTTTTTAAGAAAATAAAATTATGCAATGCTGACGCTTGCCGTTAGTGCAACGAGAAGAAGCAGTTTACATACCACATTTTCTGCCAATATGTTGCATTATCACATTATCGATTTCATTCATAAATGTTTTAAGAAACTCGAAAAACAAAAGACTAAACTATTAAACTATGCAATGGGCAGCAATTGAAGCAAATAGCTTTGTAGTGTATAATTACGACAGTGGAAGCATATGACATAGTACAATCCTAACACTGAGGACATACTATGGATAAGCAATTTGGTATAGTAATCTCACACAATTTGTGTACTCCTATCTAAACCTAAACCTGGACTATGGCCTATAGTCTATACAATAACCCACATTCTGAAGTACAACTTAAAGCCTGGACTATAGTGTGAAGTCTCGACTATAGTCCAAAACATAGATAAAATTAGGACTATAGTCTGGACTATAACCAATAATCTTTACTATAGCTATGGCCTATAGTCTGAACTATGGCCTTTAGACTGAACTGAAGCATATAATCCGGACAATGGCCTATGATCTGAACTATAGCCTATAGTCTGGACTATAGTTTGA
>NC_060954.1:43012346-43026607 GCF_022045245.1 Lucilia cuprina
TCTAGTTCAGTTCTAGTTCAGTTCTAGTTCAGTTCTAGTTCAGTTCTAGTTCAGTTCTAGTTCAGTTCTAGTTCTGTTCTAGTTCAGTTCTAGTTCAGTTCTAGTTCGATTCTAGTTTAGTTCGGGTTCTAGCTCAGTTCTGGTTCATTTATAGTTCATTTCTAGTTCAGTTCTAGTTCAGTAAGAACTGAATTTTTAAATTATACAAAATTCTTTATTAATTAATTACATCGCTTTTAAGTATTTAATTACATTTGTATTCTTTTCGTTATAGCATTAACCTTAAACTCTTTCAATAATAAACGTTTTGATCACCAAATTTCATTCACTTCATTCTTAACAATCAATCACTCAAATTTTGTGTGAAACTTTTATCGTTTGTAATAAAATTAAATGAAATTAATTATTAATTTAACGCAAAAAACAGTAAACCTCTACGAAGTAACTAACAAATTTACCTTTTGATAACATGTTTTGTCTGTCATTGCAAACAACTTCATTAATTATATAATTGACTGTAAAACTAAATGTTAAAATTGAAAAAATAAAAACTAAATAAATGAAACAATGAAAAAGGAAAAAATGGTTTATCACCAAAATGGGGAAAAACTAAAAACTAGAGAATGGTAAACTAAAGTATTTGAAATTAAAAGCAAGACAATGAGAAAAGGTGACTTAATGAGTGGTAATAAATTATATACAATGAAAAAAAGGAACTCATTTGAGCAACAAATGCTACTGCGTGTAGGAGGTAGAGAGTGAGAAAGAGAAGGGAGAACAATTAAATAAAATTTTTAGTTTGCTAAAAATAAAAACATTATTTTAATTTAGCAATCAATTTATGCCAAAGATGACCAGATTTGTGAAATTTATGAAAGATGTTTTTGAGTATACAATATATTAAGTTGCCAATGATCCATTCTACATAAAGTAATATTTAATGTTACAAAGTTCGATTCTTTCTTTTAGTCCTTCGAATAAAACTTTTAAATACACAGATTATATAATGAACATCTTAACTAATTAAATATAAATATTTTTCTAATTATTTCTAAAATATCGTATGTATTCCGAAAAAAAAGATAAAGAGAAACTTTTATTCCAACAATATTGTTAAAACATTTAATGAACAACACGATACCAAATATAGCTCATCATGCTGGCTGGCGTTACTTTAGTAAATAGTTGTTCACATTATTTGTAAATTTAAATTGTAAAATTACCTTGAGGACAAAACATCCACGCAATGAATCTAAATAGAGCCACCACCCCCCTCAAACCCACAAAAAAACCACCACCTGCAGGTCTACTAAGAAATATCCTGCAGAAAACATGATAATTAATTTATGTCGTCGTTTTTAATATAAAATGAGAAAATAATTTAAATAAAAAACAAAGCAAAAGAACTGAAATAAAACGAAAGAAAAGAAAACTTTAATCGACCAAGTTGTAAAATGTTTAACATTGTTACTAAAGAAACGATTTAAAAGATTTTCCATGACTATAGAGAGATGTACGCGAGGTTGTTTTTGTTGGTTTTTATAATCATCCTTTTTTCACTTGCGCTTTATTCACATCACCCAACCTCCTTTCGATAATTTGGGCAAGTGTGAATTATAATGATTTTCTTAAGAAACACCTGCTGCTGCTTTGTAACTGGTTGAAAAAGCAGCTTAATAATGTGCTTGGTTTTGTTTGTCATTGTCTTGTGTGTATGTATGACTTTTAATATACAACCCTGTAGTTCAGACTTCCGTAGTTTTAATTTACAAATAATCATAGTATTTCTAGTTCTTGTTCAGTACTAGTTCAGTTCTAGGAAAGTTCAAGTTAAGTTCTAATTCAGTTCTAGTTCAGTTCTAGTTCAATTCTAGTTCAGTTCTAGTTCAGTTCTAGTTCAGTTCTAGTTCAGTTCTAGTTCAGTTCTAGTTCTAGTTCAGTTCTAGTTCAGTTCTATTTCAGTTCTAGTTCAGTTCTAGTTCAGTTCTAGTTCAGTTCTAGTTCAGTTCTAGTTCAGTTCTAGTTCAGTTCTAGTTCAGTTCTAGTTCAGTTCTAGTTCAGTTCTAGTTCAGTTCTAGTTCAGTTCTAGTTCAGTTCTAGTTCAGTTCTAGTTCAGTTCTAGTTCAGTTCTAGTTCAGTTCTAGTTCAGTTCTAGTTCAGTTCTAGTTCAGTTCTAGTTCAGTTCTAGTTCAGTTCTAGTTCAGTTCTAGTTCAGTTCTAGTTCAGTTCTAGTTCAGTTCTAGTTCAGTTCTAGTTCAGTTCTAGTTCAGTTCTAGTTCAGTTCTAGTTCAGTTCTAGTTCAGTTCTAGTTCAGTTCTAGTTCAGTTCTAGTTCAGTTCTAGTTCAGTTCTAGTTCAGTTCTAGTTCAGTTCTAGTTCAGTTCTAGTTCAGTTCTAGTTCAGTTCTAGTTCAGTTCTAGTTCAGTTCTAGTTCAGTTCTAGTTCAGTTCTAGTTCAGTTCTAGTTCAGTTCTAGTTCAGTTCTAGTTCAGTTCTAGTTCAGTTCTAGTTCAGTTCTAGATCATCTAGTTCAGTTCTAGTTCAGTTCTAGTTCAGTTCTAGTTCAGTTCTAGTTCAGTTCTAGTTCAGTTCTAGTTCAGTTCTAGTTCAGTTCTAGTTCAGTTCTAGTTCAGTTCTAGTTCAGTTCTAGTTCAATTCTAGTTCAATTCTAGTTCAGTTCTAGTTCAGTTCTAGTTCAGTTCTAGTTCAGTTCTAGTTCAGTTCTAGTTCAGTTCTAGTTCAGTTCTAGTTCAGTTCTAGTTCAGTTCTAGTTCAGTTCTAGTTCAGTTCTAGTTCAGTTCTAGTTCAGTTCTAGTTCAGTTCTAGTTCAGTTCTAGTTCAGTTCTAGTTCAGTTCTAGTTCAGTTCTAGTTCAGTTCTAGTTCAGTTCTAGTTCAGTTCTAGTTCAGTTCTAGTTCAGTTCTAGTTCAGTTCTAGTTCAGTTCTAGTTCAGTTCTAGTTCAGTTCTAGTTCAGTTCTAGTTCAGTTCTAGTTCAGTTCTAGTTCAGTTCTAGTTCAGTTCTAGTTCAGTTCTAGTTCAGTTCTAGTTCAGTTCTAGTTCAGTTCTAGTTCAGTTCTAGTTCAGTTCTAGTTCAGTTCTAGTTCAGTTCTAGTTCAGTTCTAGTTCAGTTCTAGTTCAGTTCTAGTTCAGTATTAGTTCAGTATTAGTTCAGTTCTAGTTCAGTTCTAGTTCAGTTCTAGTTCAGTTCTAGTTCAGTTCTAGTTCTTTTGACTTTTGACTCAGTTGAAATGTAATAAACAAATCCATCACTTTTATCTAAAAAGTATACTTTGACTCCTTACCACACTACTGGGTCGTGTTTGTGTGATTATGAATGAAATATCAGACAATGTAGTACAAAAACAATGTTTTTCTGTTGTCATTGTTGTAGATGGTGTTAAAAATTCTTGTATCTCGAGAACACCTGTCACATTCCTCGATACCGCAACCACTTATTTAAGCTCAGGTTTTTTTTATCTGCTCTACAGTAAAGGTTTAAACAATAGTATATTTTTAAAAATTAAAAAATAAAATAAAAACAAGTAAGTTGTTATAGTCGGGCGAAGCCAACCATATAATTCTCTACACCTGTATACGAATAAAATGTAATTAAGTTTTCATAATAAAGCATTTAAGTTGAGTTGGGGCTAGGGTCAAATGAAGTCCTATAAATTAATAGTTCATGAGTGTCATCAAGTATAGTATGGAACTTGGTTTTGCAGCTTTTTTCGAGATACGAGTATATTAAATATATTTATGAACTCAAAAGCCCTATTTGGCGTGTTCAGTTGTATGAGAGAAATTTTTGTCGAGTTTGGATATTTTTGGATTTTTGGATATTTCGAAAGATTAATTTATTAGTCGGAATACCATTTTCAAAGGTCCTTTAATATAAGAGCATAGACTAGTTTATAAGATGTTTACTGCATTAGTCAAGAAACTTTGAAAGAATTTATTTAAATGACTGGTCAGTAGTCACAATATTTAAAGATTAATATGGTTAATCTATTAAAAAAGTACTAGTCACTATAAGTATTTAACTCAAAATTTAAATTTTGATTTTTTTTTACTCTTCACTGTATACCTTTGTTTATCCGTGCATTGTTTTCATTTTAAGTTGTGGGTTACAATTTTTCTTATTTTTTTTTTTATTTTGACAAGTTCATTGTCTCTTTTTTACAATTTTCATACCTACCACACACCTTCCTCCCCCAACAATTATAAATTCAACCACACGTTTACGCTGATATAAATATACACACACATAGTACATACATAAAAACAAATTTATTAACGGCTTGTTGAGCCCTTAAGGTTTTGCAATTTCTAGACGACTGTGTGTATTTTGGGAACTATGTTGTTTTCATTTTTACTTTTATAAATTGTATAGTCTTACACGTTTTCTTCTAGAGAGTTAAACTCACTTTCCAAAACTTGCCAGATTCACTCACTACTGTCTCCTTTTGTTATTGATGTTTCGTTAATGATGATATTTATGTAAAATTGTTTTTATACCCTACACCACTATAGTGGGGAGGGTATTATACGTTTGTGCTGATGTTTGTAACATACAAAAATATTGGTCCAATACCCACCTTAAAGTATACCGATCGATTCAGAATCATTTTTTGAGTTTATTAAGACATGTCCGTCCGTCCGTCCGTCTGTCCGGCTGGCTGGCTGGCTGTCCATGTAAACCTTGTGCGCAAGGTACAGGCCGCAATTTTCAAGATAATTTGATGAAATTTGGACCAAGCATGTTTTTTGGCACAAGGACGAAGCCTATTGAAAATGGTTGAAATCGGTCCATTATTTCACCTAGCCCCCATACAACCATACCTCCCGATTTGAACTTTTTATGCTATAATTACGTCAAATATTCTGCTACCTCTCTAAAAATTGGCACAAATAAGTTTTATATAAGTATAAATGATACTGCAGATTTTCGTAAGGATCGGCCTATATTTGACCCTAGCCCCCATACAAACCCCCTTCAAAAAATGACTTAAACGTCTAAAATTGACTTGTAACCATTTGTATCGCAATGAAACTCAACAAAACTAACTGTTATTTAGAAATATATCCTCTTCCCAAATTTACCGAGGATCGGCCCATATTTGACCTATATAAAGCCTCATTTAGAAATTTTAGTTTTTTTATCAATAAATGGCTTAAATATTTTGGAATTATGGTAATATTCAACAGTTTCTTTACAAAAAATAAAAATTTTATAAAAGTAAAAATTGTAAAAATATACTCATGGTGTAGGGTATCATATGGACGGCCATGCCCGACTATACTTTCCTACTTGTTTTTTTCTGTTAGTTACATTTTCTTTTGGCTTTGAATCTTTAAAGAGAAAATATTTCACTTTGTAGTGGGTATCTTCGTTATAGTAAAGTCGTGTTAAACGGCGTTGTGTCATCAGCATGAATTCCATTAGAATGAAATAAATATTCCGTCTACAATGAGAAATAAATGCCCTGCTGTTGTCGGACTATCTGTCTGCCAGTCTATCTGGGCTGTTCAAGCCCAAATAAATGATGTTGATGATGATGATGTTTCATCCGCTGCTGGCTGTGTATTCATTGTTTAATGTTAATTTAAGCTCAACGGTATATTTTCTGTATGTGTGTGTATGTTTATTAAACAGGATGCGGATACAAATATGCTTACACACACAAACAAACAAACACGCTTACACCTTACACTTTAACATACATTCTATTTGATGAGAGTAAAAGTGGGAAACTTTGTAATTTAATTTTTTAAGTTTTTTTCTCCTTTTTTAATGCGTTAAAAATGAAAACAATTTAGTTTATTTTGCAAAATCGAAAAAAAAATCAAACAGCAGCTAAATAAAGTCGAAAAAATTGTATTTACCTTTTTGGGAGGGTAAATTTTTGATAATTAAGAAGCTAGCCATTATCTTTAAGTGATATTAAGAAAACAATCAATAAGATAAATGAATGTATCATTTCCCCAAATACTCAGACAAATCAAGGTGTATTTATTATTATTTAATCTTCGGTTTCTTTGATACTTAATATTTCAATTTATATTAATGAATTCTATTGAAGTGAAATAAAGTTAAATTTTAAATTTTGATTAAATATAAAGTATGAAATAAAACCCTAAACATATAAAAGTTTTTAGGTTTTTTTTATAAACAAATAAATTAAATAATTAGTTGAATGGGAATACTAGCTATAGCCAGTGCGTTTTGCTACCCTACAACAATACATATAATATTCATTTTTGAGAAAAACGGACTTTTATGTTTTTACTAAAAATATCACTTTTTGGAAGGAAATCAAAGTGATTATAAATTTATTTTGACTTTGCAGTATCTCTTACCGTTTTCGAGAAAAACTTCTATGTTTTCACTCTAAATATCGGTTTACAGAACGAAATAAAAATGATCACAGATTTATCTTGTTTTCGCTGTATCTCTTACAGTTTTCAAGAAAAACAGACTTTTATGTTTTCACTCAAAATATCGGGTTTTAGTATGAAATTAAAGTGATCACAGATTTGGGTTGTTTTTCCTGTATCTTTTGCCGTTTTCGAGAAAAACGGACTTTTATGATTTCACTCAAAATATCAAGTGTTAGTATGAAATTAAAGTGATCACAGATTTCGCTTGTTTTTGATGCATCTCTTACCGTTTTCGAGAAAAAAAAGGCTTTTATGTTTTCACTCAAATGGCCTGTTTTTGCTGTATCTCTTACCGTTGTCGAGAAAAACGGACTTTTATGTTTTCACTCAAAATATCGGGTTTTAGCATGAAATTAAAGTGATCACATATTTGGCTTGTTTTTGCAGTATCTCTTAACGTTTTCATGAAAAACGCTCAAATGGCTTGTTTTTGCTGTATCTCTTACCGTTTTCGAGAAAAACGGACTTTTATGTTTTCACTAAAAATATCGGGTTTTAGTATGAAATTAAAGTGATCACAGATTTGGCTTGTTTTTGCTGTATCTCTTACTGTTTTCGAGAAAAAAGGACTTTTATGTTTTCACTCAAAATATCGGCTTTCAGTATGAAATTATAGTGATCACAGATTTGGCTTGTTTTTGCTGTATCTCTTACCGTTTTCGAGAAAAAAGGACTTTTATGTTTTCACTCAAAATATCGGGTTTTAGTATGAAATTAAAATGATCACATATTTGGCTTGTCTTTGCTGTATCTCTTACCGTTTTCGAGAAAACCAGACTTTTATGTTTTCACTCAAAATATTGGGTTTTAGCATGAAATTAAAGTGATCACAGATTTCGCTTGTTTTTGCTGTATCTCTTACCGTTGTCGAGAGAAACGGACTTTTATGTTTTCACTCAAAATATTGGGGTTTAGCATGAAATTAGAGTGATCACAGATTTGGCTTGTTTATGCTGTATCTCTTACCGTTATCGAGAGAAACGGACTTTTATATTTTCACTCAAAATATCGGGTTTTAGTATGAAATTAAAGTGATCACAGATTTGGCTTATTTTTGATGTATCTCTTACCGTTGTCGAGAGAAACGGACTTTTATGTTTTCACTCAAAATATCGGGTTTTACTAGGAATTTAAAGTGATCACAGATTTTGCTTTTTTTTTGCTGTATCTCTTAGCGTTTTTGAAAAAACGGACTTTTATGTTTTCACTCAAAATATCGGGTTTTAGTATGAAATTAAAGTGATCACAGAAAAATGATCACATATTTGGCTTGTCTTTGCTGTATCTCTTACCGTTTTGGAGAAAACCAGACTTTTATGTTTTCACTCAAAATATTGGGTTTTAGCATGAAATTAAAGTGATCACAGATTTCGCTTGTTTTTGCTGTATCTCTTACCGTTTTCAAGAAAACGGACTTTTATGTTTTCACTTAAAATATCGGGTTTTAGTATGAAATTAAAGTGATCACAGATTTGGCTTGTTTTTGCTGTATCTCTTACCGTTTTCGAGAAAAAAGGACTTTTATGTTTTCACTTATAATATCGGGTTTTAGGATGAAATTAAAGTGATCACAGATTTGGCTTTTTTTGCTGTATCTCTTACCGTTTTTGAAAAAAACGGACTTTTATGTTTTCACTCAAAATATCGGGTTTTAGTATGAAATTAAAGTGATCACAGACTTTTATGTTTTCACTCAAAATATCGGGTTATAGTATGAAATTAGAGTGATCACAGATTTGGCTTGTTTTTGCAGTATATCTTACCGTTTTCGAGAAAAACGGACTTTTATGTCTTCACTCAAAATATCGGGTTTTACTATGAAATTAAAGTGATCACAGATTTGGCTTGTTTTTTCTGTATCTCTTACCGTTTTAGAGAACTTTTATGTTTTTACTTTCTAGAAATTCGTACCTTTATTTATCAGTCAAAAGTTTTGGGCAGAAAATAAAAGTGATCACTTCTTGTTATTGCACTGTATCTATATTAGTTTTCGTTTGGTTTTTTGGTAAGGAATAAAAGTGTTACAGACTTCGCTTAGTCTATATTCCAAACGACAGGTAATAGTCCAGGCTATAAGCTATAGTGAATTTAAAAATCATATTTGGAAATCAAAAATGCTATGTGTTTTTAATAAAATTGGCTGAATCGAAGACCATGCAATAATGCCTCCGGTAGTATCAAAAAACTGATGGAACCTAGACGAGATCGGAGCACATATAGTGCTACAGAGCCAGCACAGGATCATACTCCTATAAATATGAATAAACTCCAACATTTCATCACGCTAGAGAGGATCGCTACTTAGGAAAGTTTTTTTCCTATTGTTTACAGGAATGGCACAAAGAAGGATGAAGAAGATGAAATATTCAGCCACTGCTGAAGCAGCGAGGCTAACATATATAAGACCAATATTTACATGCGATATTTCGATGTACAAAGATAGTCAAGCTTCCATAAAAGCACTGGCAAATAGAGAAAAATTTAGGATCAAATCCGATACACTCTTGGAAAATTCTTTAAATTGCCAACATGCGAAGGCTCTTTGGAAACCAGAGAAGATAAAAATACACTAAAAGAACTTTTGGATAAATGTGAATTAAGAATGTATTTATTTATTATCACAGGACTTAATGAACTTTAATATTTTTTTTAAGAAAATAAAATTATGCAATGCTGACGCTTGCGTTAGTGCAACGAGAAGAAGCAGTTTACATACCACATTTCTGCCAATATGTTGCATTATCACATTATCGATTTCATTCATAAATGTTTTAAGAAACTCGAAAAACAAAAGACTAAACTATTAAACTATGCAATGGGCAGCAATTGAAGCAAATAGCTTTGTAGTGTATAATTACGACAGTGGAAGCATATGACATAGTACAATCCTAACACTGAGGACATACTATGGATAAGCAATTTGGTATAGTAATCTCACACAATTTGTGTACTCCTATCTAAACCTAAACCTGGACTATGGCCTATAGTCTATACAATAACCCACATTCTGAAGTACAACTTAAAGCCTGGACTATAGTGTGAAGTCTCGACTATAGTCCAAAACATAGATAAAATTAGGACTATAGTCTGGACTATAACCAATAATCTTTACTATAGCTATGGCCTATAGTCTGAACTATGGCCTTTAGACTGAACTGAAGCATATAATCCGGACAATGGCCTATGATCTGAACTATAGCCTATAGTCTGGACTATAGTTTGAACTAAAGCCCACATTCTGACCTATAGCCTATAGTCTGAACTATAGCCTAAAGTATGGTATATAACCAATAGCTTGGGATATAGCCTATAGTCTGGACTACATTTTGAACTATTGCGCATATTCTAAACTATAGCCTATAGTCTGAACTATAGCCTATAGTCTGGATTATAGCCTAAAGTTTGGTTTATAGCCAAATTGTCCATAGTCTGGACTAAAAACTACAATCTAGGCTATTCCAAATATGGGCTAATTGTAGTCCAAACTATTAGGGCTTTAGAAATATAGAATGTTTTGGAGAATTTAACTAAAATATTAAAAACAGTCTGGACTATAACCAATAATCTTTACTATAGCCTATAGTCTGAGCTATGGCCTATAGTCTGAACTATGGCCTTTAGACTGAACTGAAGCATATAATCCGGACAATGGCCTATGATCTGAACTATAGCCTATAGTCTGGACTATAGTTTGAACTAAAGCCCACATTCTGAACTATAGCCTATAGTCTGAACTATAGCCTAAAGTATGGTATATAACCTATAGCTTGGGTTATAGCCTATAGTCTGGACTACATTTTGAACTATTGCGCATATTCTAAACTATAGCCTATAGTCTGAACTATAGCCTATAGTCTGGATTATAGCCTAAAGTTTGGTTTATAGCCAAATTGTCCATAGTCTGGACTAAAAACTACAATCTAGGCTATTCCAAATATGGGCTAATTGTAGTCCAAACTATTAGGGCTTTAGAAATATAGAATGTTTTGGAGAATTTAACTAAAATATTAAAAAAAAACATTCATCTTAATGTTACTTTAAACAGATGTTAACTTAAACAACGATAGCGCATATTACTTAATATTCTTTTAAATTTTCATATTTATTCTTCAGGTGCTGTACAATACGTATACGTTATATTTGTATATATCATTCTAATCAAATATTCATCATACGCCTAGAGGCATTTTTAAAAGCGTGTCTTTGCTCTAGTTATGTCTTAACTGCTGCCAGCAAAGCACGTGAATAGTAAAACCAAACATTTTTAATACAAAAATTGTTTTTTTTCAATAAATTTAAAACAAATTACAATAATACAAATATTTATCTAAATACGTATTAATATGTAAATTAACATTTGAATATTTTATTTAACAATATATAGTAAAAATCCCAGATAAGGTAACTATTTGAATTATTTATTCATCTTACTATTGTTAGACTTTTTAACGAAATGATTGCCTTGAGTAATATGAATGTATATTTAACTTCGCCATTTTTTATTGTCAGAAAAATGCACAAGAAAAAAAAACGAAATCTATTTACTCAAGTATTTTCCTAAGAAGTACGAAATACTGATAACATTCACTGTGTCAAATACGATTTGACTTTGTCTATCTTGTCATTGCTTTATTTTTTTTCTATTTAATGTAACAAATGTCTTGTGCAATTGGTGACAATAATGTTAAATGACATCCTATTAGTAAGAAAGAAAAATTTAATAATATTTAAAGATTTTGTTTGGATTTGATAGTTATAAATTATACAAAGAATTGCGCAAAAAATAAGTTAACAATTTTTTAAAGAATTTTTTCTAAAAATTTGGTGCAAATTTAAAAAATTGGTAAATATTACTTTAAAAAACTTTAAATATTGTTTATGAATATAAAAGCCAACAAATGTTTTTAAAATAAAAATCAATTGTTTAATATCCCCCTTCACTGCTTAATGTTTTTTTACATAAACATATATGTTTTCCCCCATTTAAATTTGTTTCTTTAATCAGCATAAATTTTAATAAAAAATTCTTTTTATTACTACAAGCTTCCTGGTTGAGAGGATATTGTAAGTGACACATACACACACATAAACCTATATTGGCTTCTTTTTTACCTTCTTCTGTTTTCTCCCATATTTTTTCTTGCATATAATATGCCTGACACAGAAGTTTTAAAAAAGTGTAAAAAATGTTGGTTACTTGCTACAGACAAGTTGGAATGTTTACATTTTTATATAGAGTTTTTAAAGCCTGATTCCAGAAACCAAAAAAAAAAAATATGTCAAAGGAATTTTTTTGTACTCAATTTGCAGACATCTTTGTCAGTAGTGGAAGTGTGATGTTAATGTATGTGTATATGTAAGACTTACATAAGTGTTAAACATACAAACGTACACTTGTAAAAATCGGCTTACATTATCCAGTAACAAAAGGTACATACATGTACATACATATGTTCCTATGGCTTTAAGATGATGCAGAAAATTATTTTTAATTTGTTTTCAATAAAATGGAAAATTGGTGCACTTTATGTTTAAATTTTTACACATTTACATCAATAATGTCCTAACAGGAAATTTTATATGTTATTTAAAGTTTAATGAATTATATCACTAATATTGAATGTAATATGAAAACAAATTTATAATATAAATATATACCTTATGTATAGATTTTATAATCGATCAAGACAAGTATTATTTCTGCTTATATCTTCATATGTATATGAATAGTATCAAACTCAATATGTATGTGAAATATAAGATGCAAACAATTGCTTTATATTTTCATACAATCACGCACCATTAGGTCAAACTATGAAAACAAACAAATTCTCGAAAACTTTCATTGCAACTAAAATGTTTATTTTAAGAAAAGTCACGTATAATCTTAATGAAAATGTACTAAAGGAAACTATGTGTTCCTCTTGCTAGATATTCAATTTTTTTTAATATATAAGATTAAAATAAGTATTCATGTATTAAAAACGATTTTTTAGCTAAACGGTCACTGTAGAAAATTGTGTGAGTAATATTTACCTACAAGACTATAGACTAGACTACAGACTAGACTATAGACTAGACTACAGACTAGACTACAGACTAGACTATAGATTAGACTACAGACTAGACTATAGACTAGACTATAGACTAGACTATAGACTAGACTATAGACTAGACTATAGACTAGACTATTGACTAGACTATAGACTAGACTATAGACTAGACTATAGACTAGACTATAGACTAGACTATAGACTAGACTATAGACTAGACTATAGACTAGACTATAGACTAGACTATAGACTAGACTATAGACTAGACTATAGACTAGACTATAGACTAGACTATAGACCCTTTAATTTCAATACAACTTATCATACTACTCTCGTAAATAAATTGGCACTAAAATTAGAATAACGCTTATAAAATGTCATTTAAATTATCTTCTAGAATTAAAAGACTCTCATCTTAAACATTTAATCCAGTTTTGTTTTTCTTATTTACACAGCTGTCATTTACAATTGTCTTAATTTTATTTTATTTATTTCGTTTATCTGTTATTTTATCGCAATGCCTCTAACTTTCTTAAACAAATGTCTTTTTGTTTCTTTTAAATAAAGTTAAATATTTAATCCTTTTGTGTGTGTGTGTCTGTGAGTGTGTCTATGTGTATATGGAAAAAGTGTTTTCAAAACTAATAAAAGTTGTTTTTGTTCTATTGTCTTACTGTTTAAGAAATAAAGCAGTCAAGGGCACTTTTTCAAATTATAAGAACGTGATCAACGGAAAAACTTCTTTATATATTTTCCTTACAAGTATTTCATATGCAAAAAAGGAAAAATTTTTGTGTAAATAAATGTTTATTAGAATTTATTCATACAACTACATACTTACTTACGCTCTGTTAACTTAAAATAAAATTTTCTTAAAGATTGTGTTATTAGTAAATTATTTTGATTTTTTTTTTTGTATTTATTTCCTTTGTCGTTTTGCTTCAGATATAAAAACTGATTACGGTAAAATTATTTCTATATCAAGATGTGCCATTTTAAGTGAGTGTATTATTGCCGGTGATTTTTATTAATTCAATATACTTATGGACATACACACAGGCATACATAAGTTTTTAGCATAAAATTCGTTTAAATGGGGATAGGCGCACAGTTAAGAAATCTCGAACAAGAAAGGAACTTTGACACGTCACTGTCTTTAAGATATGAAATCTTGGGCTAGGACATATATATTTTGTATTTTGAATCGACCTTAGCTATGTTAGTCTGTCTGTTGAAATTACAAAAGGGCAAATCAAAGCTGATATGTTCCACGCATGCTTCTTATGTACATTTGGTAAAAAAAATTGGCGTACTATAATTTTGCATTATTTTAAAAAATTAACCATCCTATAGTCTAGCCTTTAGTGTAGCCTATATTATATTATATAGTCTAGTCCATAGTCTAGTCTTTACTTCGGTCTATAGTTTAGTCTAGACTATATTCTAGTCTATGGGCTAGACTATATTCTAGTCTATAGTCTAGACTATAAACTATACCATAATCTAGTCTATTTTCTTGTCTATAATCTAGTCTAGTCCCGTCTAGTCTAGTGTAGTCAATAGTCTAGTTTATTGTATATTTTATACCCTTGTTTATAGTATATTATATAGTCTTGTCCTATTAGTTAGTCTAAACTAGACTAATCTAGACTAGTCTGTAGGCTAGTCTATCTGTCTATCTATCTATCTATCTATCTATCTATCTATCTATCTATCTATCTATCTATCTATCTATCTATCTATCTATCTATCTATCTATCTATCTATCTATC
>NC_060954.1:43026707-43026996 GCF_022045245.1 Lucilia cuprina
ACAAACTAACAAACTAACAAACTAACAAACTAACAAACTAACAAACTAACAAACTAACAAACTAACAAACTAACAAACTAACAAACTAGCAAACTAACAAACTAACAATTTAACAAACTAATAATTTAACAGACTAACAATTTAACAGACTAACTAACTAACAAACTAACAAACTAACAAGCTAACAAACTAACAAGCTAACAAACTAACAAACTAACAAACTAACAAACTAACAAACTAACAAACTAACAAACTAACAAACTAACAAACTAACAAACTAACAAACTAA
>NC_060954.1:43027373-43044624 GCF_022045245.1 Lucilia cuprina
ACTAACAAACTAACAAACTAACAAACTAACAAACTAACAAACTAACAAACTAACAAACTGACAAACTAACAAACTAACAAACTAACAAACTAACAAACTAACAAACTACCAAACAAACTAACAAACTAACAAACTAACAAACTAACAAACTAACAAACTAACAAACTAACAAACTAACAAACTAACTAACTAATTAACTAACTAACTAACTAACTAGCTAACTAAATAACTAACTAACTAACTAACTAACTAACTAACTAACTAACCAACCAACTAACTTTTTTGCACACACTTTTTTTTGGTCCTGGGAGCCTATTGAAAAATTATAAAATCTGTCCATTATTTCGCTTAGCTCTTAGACAGCAATGTCCGTCTAAACATTTATATCTGTTTATTAGATGTATGTCGATAAATCGAAAACGTTCTGCTAAAAAAAGTACCAAAAATACAGTTTTCTCCTTTTTTACACCCAAAAAGGACTGAATATCTAAAAACTACGAAACATGTTCCGTTTTGTAGAAGACATCTAGTCTTTCATACTTTTGGAAAATATGTTCAAAATATTTACAAAATTTTATTACATTTGCCAGTTTTAAAGTCATAATTAGCCAAAAAGAGGTACCAAAATTACTTTTGTTACACACTTTTACCACTTAAAAGTACGAATTTCAAAATAGTACTAAAGAACCTGTTTTCCCCTCTTTTTACCACCAAATATAATAATTTACAAAAATCTCTCCTTAGTGGATCTACATAACCAGAAATACATCTACTATCGAAATTTCATAATTCTAGGTTGAGCCATTTGGGCAGTGCATTGAAGAGTTAGTCAGTATTGTGACTCTTTTATATATATAATATATATGTATAAATAAAATAGTTTGTATTGCACAAAACTCCACCACTGTAAATACCTCAAAGTGTTGCATGGATTGAGTAAATGCTGGTATTTATTTCGATGTCTTTTTGTGTAGGTTGTGGAGAGATAACTTTCATATTTAATACCTACACCATTATAGTAGATGTATATAAGTTTGTGCTTATGTTCGTAAAGTATAAAAATACTACTAAATATACTACTACTTCCTTATTAGTCAGACAATGCAAGAAGGATCTGTCAATGCTGGGTCGGCTGTCTGACATTACCCTTGTTTGGGTCCCTGCGCATAGGGACTACTACGGTAATGAACAGGCAGATGAGCTTGCAAGAACGGGATCTGCTCTTGATATCTCCGACGCCGTTCCAGTAGCAACTCCGTTAAGTTATATCAAGAGCAATATCCTCAGATTCTTTCTTCAAAAAGCTGAAAATAGATGGAATAACCTAGACACATGTAAAGGGGCCAAGTTATTGTGGCCCTCCTTCAATGAGAAACGCACAAGACACCTTATAAATCGAAGTAGGCGGGACATATCGAGGCTGATAGCAGTAATAACAGGACACTGGGTAATAGGCAGACACGCAAGTCGACTTGGGCTCCCTTTCAATGATCACTGTCGCAGTTGCAAAGACAGGGAAAAGGAAGAAACGGTCTTCCATCTCCTCTGTGAATGCCCTGCTCTGGCCGTAAAGAGAAACCGCTTCCTTGGCAATTACTTCATATCTAACCTTGGCGAGATATCTGTCTTTAGGCTTAATGATATCCTCAGATTTCTCACAGCTACGGGCTGGATCTAATACTACAAATTCAACATCTGACGAGTGGAGTGGTCCGGTCAAAACGGGGTCTCTTTGATTCTACTTGACAGTTCGCGTGTAGTGAACTACCACGTAAACCAACCAACCAATAAAAATATTGGTCCCGCATCACCCAACTCAGAATCACTTTCTGCATCCATCCGTCTATCCGAATTGTTGACTGTCCATGTAAAACTTCTGCGTCAAGTACAGGCCGCAATTTTCAAGATATTTTGATGGAATTTGACGTGCTGAAAACGGTTGAAAATTGGTATCATGTGGTCGGCCATGCCCGACTATACTATATATATAGAAACGTTAGTGTATAAGTTTTATTTTCGAAATATGTATATATTCGTATATCTATTCGTATACAAATATATTTATATTTTATAAATAGTATATAATGTGTATGAAATATCCGTGTATATAGAAATGACTTTTGGGAATTTGTTATGAAAATGAAATCGAAATGTACTTTAAACATACACATGTACATATGAAGATAATCTAACAGTGACACACTAATACTAACACATAAAATATTATATAGTTAAAAACAATTTTGTATATAAGTTTTTAGGTAAATTCTATAAATACAGTTATGATATATGTACATACATACATACACTATGACACGCTATACTACTACCCAGACAAACAAATTTATTTTAATAAATATAATGGACATCCCTTTCATAGTTAAAAAAAACAAGTAGGAAAGTATAGTCGGGCATGGCCGACCATATGATACCCTACACCATGAGTATATTTTTACAATTTTTACTTTTATAAAATTTTTATTTTTTGTAAAGAAACTTTATGTTGAATATTACCATAATTCCAAAATATTTAAGCCATTTATTGATAAAAAACTAAAATTTCTAAATGAGGCTTTATATAGGTCAAATATGGGCCGATCCTCGGTATATTTGGGAAAAGGATATATTTCTAAATAACAGTTAGTTTTGTTGAGTTTCATTGCGATACAAATGGTTACAAGTCAATTTTAGACGTTTAAGTCATTTTTTGAAGGGGGGTTTGTATGGGGGCTAGGGTCAAATATAGGCCGATCCTTACGAAAATCTGCAGTATCATTTATACTTATATAAGACATATTTGTGCCAAGTTTTAGAGAGATAGCAGAATATTTGACGTAATTATAGCATAAAAAGTTCAAATCGGGAGGTATGGTTGTATGGGGGCTAGGTGAAATAATGGACCGATTTCAACCATTTTCAATAGGCTTCATCCTTGTGCCAAAAAAATGCTTGGTCCAAATTTCATCAAATTATCTTGAAAATTGCGGCCTGTACCTTGCGCACAAGGTTTACATGGACAGCCAGCCAGCCAGCCGGACAGACGGACGGACGGACATGTCTTAATCGACTCAAAAAATGATTCTGAATCGATCGGTATACTTTAAGGTGGGTATTGGACCAATAATTTTGTATGTTACAAACATCAGCACAAACGTATAATACCCTCCCCACTATAGTGGTGTAGGGTATAAATATATAAAATAAAACCATGTTGGAATTTATACAAATGCTAGAAAATAATAATAAAATATGACAAACAAAAGGTAAACAATTTTTGCAATTTCATGATTTCTAATGGATTTTTTTTGTATTTCATATTATTTTATGCATTTATTATATTTCGGGTTTTATGCTATTGAAAGTAAATATTAATATTAGTAACATTTTTATTTGTTCTACATCTGTACAATTTTAGAAACTAAATAAATGAAGATGGTTTAATAAAAATGAATTTATTACATTACTTGACACATTTGCTATATTAAATCCGTTCATGTTTATATTTAAAATACTGAATATTAAAACTGTGAAATGCATCTCCTCAGTTTGTATAAAGAAACCTATTTAACAAAAATTCATTAAATTTTAGCTCGTGCTGTTTGCTCCACTGTCCAATAGTTTTCATCATAATCCAATAGTTTTTTTTTTAGTTTTAAGTTTGCATTTAATTTTATCTACTGCCATCGCATATGTTTATTTAGTTTTATTTAAGCTTTTAATATTAAAAAATTGATTTTATAGTTTAATAAGGATATCAAGGATAATGGAATTATTTTATAAATTTAAATAATTTATGTTAGTTCAATATAAAACAATATTTAACATCAATATTAATTAAATTATGTTCAGTTATTTATAAATACAAATAATTTTTATTCTCTTAAAAAATCTATCTAGGTAAATAAAAAGATAGATAGATAGATAGATAGATAGATAGATAGATAGATAGATAGATAGATTAATAGATAGATAGATAGATAGATAGATAGATAGATAGATAGATAGATAGATAGATGATCCTTGAGACTGCCGCTGGTGAGGGTTTGTTGTTGGGCTGCTTTTTTACATTATGACGTTGGAGGTATGGTGCTCGTCATGCACTTGATGTACCGCTCTCTGCTGGTGCATTTGTCTTTCATGTGGGAGTGAGTCAGGCAGTTGAAACAATAGCGATACTTCCCCAAAGACATTTTGCGGAATTTGGGGCATTTACGCAGTGGATTCTCGTTTTTTGTATAACCGACAGTCCCGAAGGATCTCATCCCTTGTTATTTTATGTCCTTAGACGTACCGGGGGCCTCGACGTGTTTGCGGTGGATTTCTAATCGCCAGTTCACACTTGACATCTTGCTATGGTAAAATAAAGAGAGAGAGAAGAAAAAGAGAGACAAAGAATACAAATTAGTCAATTTCTGACTTTGGTAAGAGAACAAGCTTCACTATTGGGCGGGTGAAATGCCCGAAGCTGTGTATAATACGAAATATTATTTAATAAAACCCTTTTCTATTTTTACGAAAGTACGAAAACCTTTCGTAATATTTTTTTCTTAAATTTTAGCGAAATTAAATATAATGATATTAATTAAATTATGATTAAATAAAACTACAACATTTTTTAAAACTTAAGAAAAAGTATTATATTATTCTCGGGGGAGTTTTCCAGTTTTTTCCTACCGAGCGCGTCCCCGGGTGGCGGATAGAAGGGTGGTGATGGACCATCTGTCCTCTCCCACCACCTGGGAATATTATATTCCCCGCGGACCAAAAAAGTGGAAAAAAAACAAATATGGAAAATAAAAAGATAAAAGTTACGGTACAGGGCCTAAATAACCCAGTACCGGCGGCAAGTGTTGATCTACTCGCGAGTCACGTGTCGTCGTCATCCTGCAATCGTGAGCAGAATACTACTACGGAGGTGGGTACCTTGGCCTCCGTGGCGGACAATGCGTCAAGTGTATAGCATGTCGCTGGCAAAAATATAGGGGTGAAAGAGAAGGATGTACTCGGAGAGAGCTCTAAGCTACCTCAGCCTTTAAATATAGGTGAGAGTTCCGACTCTGAATTCTCAGATGATAATAATAATAATACCATTATAGCAACTCCAAAAAGGATGAAGTAGAGAAAATGGTGAAAGAGGTGAGTGATAGCATAGCTAGACTACCGCCAAAGTTGCCAGAAGTAGGCACCGAAACGATCTCTGCTATGCAGTTTACGATGCCGGTAATCCGACAGGCAAAATTCCAATAGACCAACAGGGTTAAATAGAAGACCTGGTCAACAATAAGGGCAAAGGGCAAACAACCAATAGAGAGCGAGAGCTGCGAGTTCAGCATGGGCGTGATGTTGATGAGGTTAGCACCCTAAATAACTTGGTGGAAAGTATCCCTCCCTGGGACTGGCAAAGAAGAGCGAGCTTCCGGTACTCCCAAAAGTCCACTGTCTACATAAAAGGATGGGGCAGTAAACTGGCTAATGAACGTATACTGGAAATTCTTGGAGGTCAAAATGCTGAGCTGGCCGTGGAAAATGGGATGTCTTTTACAGGAAAGAAGAACCTGAGGGAACTTTATTTGTAATAGAAGTTAAGTACTTACGTGTAATCCTCGACCTAAAATTAAAACTGTATTCCACAGATAGATATGATCAACAGGGCACATCGGTGCTGGGCGATATGTAGGAGAACTATAGGCATGAAATGGGGTCTTAGTCCTACAATGATAAATTGGCTTTTTAAAAGTGTAATAAGACCAATTCTAGCTTATGCTTTAATAATCTAGCGAACTCCTGTAGAGAAAAAGAGAAATATCAAACTACTACAGGGAGTTCAGCGTACATGCTGCTTGGGTATAAGTGGTGCCATCTGTACTACTTCAACCAAGGCTCTGGAAACGTTGCTAGATATTCCACCCATTGAAATATATTTAAGATATAAGGTGGCGTTTAAAGCCGAACGGCTCTTTACTTTAGGCGAACTGACCAAAAGCGGTTACAGACACGTCATCAATGTATACTGAACACATTGGAAGGTTATACACAATCATCGGACGTTCCTGATCGTATATCAGACACAGAATATGGCGAAAACTTTGGAACGCTGTTTCAGATAGAATATCTTGGTCAAGCGGAACATTAGAGCATGTACCAGTAGAAATCCGTTGTTACACGGATGACTCTAAATTGGGGAATAAACTGGGGTTCTATATTGAAGATCCAGAAGCAGAAATATACCACCGTTTTCCAAATTATAACACCAGCTTCCAGGAAGTAGTACGAGCAATAACGGAATGCGTAAATTGTATTAGGATAAATATGGTGCACATAGGGATGTACCAACAGCCAGAAGACAATTAGAGCGATATCAAGAGATAGAACTAAATCTAAGAATGTATTGGATTGTAAGAAAGCTTTAACCGAATACTCTCCCAGAGGTAAGGTAAGGTACTAGCCCACTCAAGAGTAGTCGGTAACGAAAGATCGAATGTATTAGTATTAAAGGGAAGGGAGCTCGAGGCAGTTAAATTGACAAACGTAAAAATAAAGGTGAGAGAATCCCATAAGATTTCTTGGAATAAAGAACTATGGGGTGACCCTGATGAGAGCAAGACGAAAAATCTCAAAATGAGCAAGTCTGAAGTTAGTACGATTGTACGTATTCTGAGTGAACACACAGGATTACGAGCACATTTATGCAAAATTAGATGTGCGGATTCAGACGTATGTAGAGCATGTGGAGAGGACAGTGAAACTCTGGAGTACTTTCTTCACTGCCAGGCATTCGTCGAAGTTAGATCCAAGTATCTTGAAAGTGATGTTATTCCGGAAATAATATTCCTGACTAACACTGAGTGTGAGATTCTTAGGAATTACGTTCAGAAAACTGAGTTTCTGAACACTGAAAAATAAATCATTCAGTTCCCTCTTTTTTTCTCCTAATAAGGAGCGCACAATAGGCCCGATTGCGGCCTAAGTGTATTTCTTCGGATTTGATGTAATATACATCCTCCTATCAACCTAACCAATTAGTTAGTTAGTTACTTAGTTAGTTAGTTATTATACTAGCTATACCCAGTGAGATTTACTATCCTAAAATCAATATAAATACAAAAGATTCTATCTGAAATAGTTTTCCAGATATAAAGATTGTTATTTGTTGTAGAATTTAAAGATTCTTGCTGTAATAGTTTCTCAGATATACGAATTTTTTCCCAAATGATGTATAATAAAGTTATTCTTGCAAAACTTTAAGCATCTTGTTCTATTAGTTCCCAGATAAACGAAATTTTGTATTAATTTCATATGGGAGGTGCCAAGCCCCCCATTGTTATTCTGTTATTCTCTCAAAGTTCACATGAATATCAAAGTGCTACAAGCCGCCCCACATTATGAAAGTCCGCTCTTTTTTCTCCAAATAGATCAATATTAAGTTCATAATTTTGTTTAATATACTCGTATCTCGACAAAAAACTGCAAAACCAAGTGATATAGTCACTAGAAAATATTAAAAATAACTTTTATATAAGAAAAATATCTGATTCCAATGATTGTTCACCCACTAGGTTCAAAAAATGTTATGAACATTTTGGTTTATCTGTAGTTTCCGATATATTGTGGTAGGAACGTTATTTAAGACATTTTTCAGTATTTTTAAATGGCCTTCACACGATCCCATTTTACGTACGTAAAGTCTTAACTAGGATGAAAGTTAATGTAAGATGAAATTCCATCCGTATAACAAAAAAGAGAATAAAAGTCGTATGAGTTATATTTTTTTGTGTTTACACACGATTGGTATAAAACATACATAAAAAAACATTCCAGATCTAATGCGTCTTGCTTGGTTTTTGAATCATTTAAAAAAAATTAAAAAAAAACATACGACGTCAAATTTTACATTCCAAATTAAGAAGTGCAAAATTAAGTGATAACTTCCTTAAAGTTTTGTAAATAATGTTTGTTACTGTCATCATAATTTTACTTTTTAACACAAAAAAGCGTAAAACAAAAATTTTTACTGTCTTAACTTATATTCATAAAATAACAGTTATTTTCAGATACTTTTTCTTATCAAATAAAATTATTTTTTGAATTTTGATAATATATTATAAATATATTACCATTATATCTTATGGTACTTTGGTTTTATACAACTTATAAATTTTTTAAATTTATATTATACTAGCTATACCCAGTGTGATTTACTATCCTAAAATCAATATAAATAGAAAAGATTCTAACTGAAATAGTTTTCCAGATATAAAGATTGTTATTTGTTGTAGAATTTAAAGATTCTTGCTGTAATAGTTTCTCAGATATACGAATTTTTTCCCAAATGATGTATAATAAAGTTATTCTTTCAAAACTTTAAGCATCTTGTTCTATTAGTTTCTCAGATAAACGAAATTTTGTATTAATTTCATATGGGAGGTGCCAAGCCCCCCATTGTTATTCTGTTATTCTCTCAAAGTTCACATGAATATCAAAGTGGCTACAAGCCACCCCACATTATGAAAGTCCGCTCTTTTTCTCCAAATAGATCAATATTAAAATTCTTGGGCACAAAATATGAAGAATTTAGTTTTATCAGTTTCCCAGATAAACGAATTTTTGTATTTTATTAACATGAATAGTGCTACGACCCATAATGATAATCCGACCACTTTTTGTCCTAAATATTTATATTAACACTAAAGTGGCTCCGACAAAGTTTGAAACTTATATAGAGACGGGTTTATACATAAAAGACTATATATACAGATAATTTGCAATATAATAAAATTTATAGGTAAATTTCTAAAGAAACAGTTAGATTCAGCCGACAATTTAGCCGCCACCGCTGATCTTTTGTATCGGCTGTATCTCTGACAACAGTCAGAGATAAGAGCCATGATGGAATAATAAGGTGAAGTCAATTATAACAAAAGTTGTATACTTATGTTGCATTGGTATACTCAAAGACCTGGTTCACACTGGGAAACTTTTGTTGAGAAACTTTTGATTTTGTGTGTGAGAGAAAGAGATGGTTGGTATTTCTTTCTTTTTTTGTCACACATAAAAATCAAAAGTTTTTCAAAAAAGTTTCCCAGTGTGAACCAGGTCAAAGAAGATACATATATGTAAGTATGGTAATTGAACAAAACAACTACAATGCTTACTTCATACCTATTGTATATGAAAGAAAAATTTTTGAATATACGACACAACCAAATGCTGACTATACGTATATTTATTTGTGTTGAAGTTGGTATGAGTATGCTGAATATGATTGTGCGCTTTGTGTTTCAGATACATACTCATACTTGTTTGGTTGCAATACATTACGATTACTACTTTTGTCCTTCTCTGATACGTACATGAAGATACACAAAATGAAACTTGTGTGGACGTACATGTCATACATGTCGCCATTTGGGGGCTTCAAGCTCCCTAGATTAAAGTCCGCCTTTTATCTTCAAAATGTTGAGATGAATATTAAAGTAATATAAGCAAAATTTGATGAACCTAGTTATATATTTTCCAAGATAAACATTATTTTGTATTTTATTCATAGTCCCCATTAAAAGTTCGCTCGTTACGCTCTAAATGTTCAGATGAATGTCAGAATTCTTCATATGATTTTATCTCTAACAGTTTCTCAGATATACGAATTTTTCTATTTTATTCACATGGGCGCTACAAGCCCCCTCAGATGAATGTTTGCTCTTTTTTCTTAAAAATGTTTCGATGAATATTAAAGTTCTTCGTACAAAATTTAAAAATTTAGTTGTATAAGTTGTATAATATTTTAACTGTAATAGTTTCCAATTTTTGTATTTAATTTATATGGAACGTGCCACGCCCCCTAATGCAAGTAATCCCATATTTTATCCTAAATAATCATATTGACACTAAAGTGGCTCCGAAAAAAATTTAGGACTCTAACTGTTATATTATCTCAAGAAAAAAATTTAAAAAAAAATTTCATTTATACAATAATTCTGCTGTGAATAATGTAAGTTTGAAATTTAAAACTTACACCAATTTTTTCCAAGTGCTTTTCAAAACAAACTTTTTACGATAAACAAAATCTACTTGATGATCGCTCTCGTCAATGTTTACCTAAAAAAGAACAACAACGTATTGCTAGTGCTAAGCGTATGTCATAAATATTTTTCTTGAAAACTGTTTAAATTGTACCAATAAAAAACAAAGATTCAGCGCAATGAAACAAGTGTACAGTACTTTTCCGATTTAACAAACCCATATGTTGTCAGGCCTGTTCGTAAAATTGAAAAGTTCGTTATATGCAGTACTAAGTAAAACGTGGGTTTTTGGTAGGAAAATAATTAAAAATAGGTACATAAAATATTTTTTAAATGTATTTTATAAAAATTAATTCTTTTTTTTTAAAAATAGCACAAAACACAAAATTCCGAATCTTATATACCCACCTTCAAACCATATTTGTGTCGAATTTAATCGCTGTATTTTTAATTCTGTCATTAGCTTTAAAGTTATTTCTCAAAGTTCATCTCTATACTCGAATTTTTAAGCGAGTAATGAGCGTTGATGTAATTTTCTTAAGGGGGCCTGATATGGAGGGTAAGGTCAATTATGGACCGATTCCCATAAAATTTCTTAGAGATATCGGTTAGTACTCGGCGTACTCGTATTGTTAAGCGAGTATTGAGCGTTAAAGTCATTATCTGAAGGACGGACGGACATAGCTACATCGAACTAAAATTTAATAAGAACCCAGAATGTGGTACAGTTTTGGGTATAAAAGCACCGCTTGCTACAACTTTGGTTATTTGCTATTTTTGATAAATGTAATTTTATCTTAATTTAAATAATAATATTTATATTAGTACGTTAAACAGAGTACAAAAAAACAAGTTTTGTTCGTTATTTAAGGTAATCAATAGGAAAAATTAGCTTGTTCGTTAAATGCGATGTTCGTAGAATTGAATGGTCGTTAAATCGGAAAACTACTGTAGCTACATCGAACTAAAATTTAATAAGAACCCAGAATGAGTTACAGTTTTGGGTATAAAAGCACCGCTTGCTACAACTTAGGTTATTTGCTATTTTTGATAAATGTCGTTTTATCTTAATTTAAATGATAATATTTATATTAGTTCGTTAAACAGAGTACAAAAAACAAGTTTTGTTCGTTATTTAAGGTAGTCAATAGGAAAAATTAGCTTGTTCGTTAAATGCGATGTTCGTAGAATTGAATGGTCGTTAAATCGGAAAACTACTGTATTTCTAAATTATTTTTGTAGAAAAATCTTTGCAATATAAAATTACATAAAATAATGTTTATTTCTTACACGTACAAAAAGTATTCCTATGGTATTTCACCATCAAAAGATATCGGTCTACGTTTTCGAATAGACCCATAAAAGTGGGCCCTCGAAAGGCAACTTTAACAATCATAACTTGTTTAAAAATACGAATAGTGATAAGTATGTTTCTTATGATATAATATCACAATGCAAAATTTTATGAGGATCGGTCCATAATTGACCCTACCCCCCATATAAGGTCCCCTTCAGAAAATGACTTTAACGCTCATTACTGGCTTAAAAATACTTGTATATAGATGAAATTCGACATAAATAAGTTTCATTCGAGTCAAACGAGGTTTGATGGTGGGTATTAGGGTTCTATAAATCGACTTTCGAATAATCGAACAATCGACTTTTTGTCGAAGTCGACTATTTTGTTCCAAAAAAGTCGATAACTCGACTATCGTCTATGAAAAAAGCCGAAAAGTCGACTTTGTAATAAAAGTCGGAAGGTCGGAAAGTCGACAAAAGTCGAAAAAACTCAAAAATTGCAACAAATAGAAAAAATATAAATAAAAATTTTTTATTAATAATAATAATAATATAATGTTAAATGGCAACATTATAAATTTACGCTTCTGGCAACTTTATAAATATTTAACTCTGGTCGGAAAAAGTCGAAAAAAGTGGAAAATAGTAGAAAAGTCGGAAAAAGTCAAAAAGAAGTCGAAAAAAGTGGAAAATAGTAGAAAAGTCAAAAAAGTCAGAAAGTCGAAAAGTCGACTATTTATAAAATATTAAAAGTCGAAAAATCGACTTTTAATTAAATGAAAAAGTCGAAAAATCGACTTTCAACTATATGCAAAAAGTCGAAAAGTCGACTTTTCATAAAACGCAAAAAGTCGAAAAGTCGACTTTTCGTTTCAACTATAGAACCCTAGTGGGTATATATTCATAGTTGCCAGATAATTTGGATGCAAAATCGTCAAATTTCGTGAAAAAAATCGTCAAAATCATCAATAGAATTTTGGAAATCTTCAAACTATTTGTTACAGATAGTAAACATATTTGATGGTATTTATACTAATTTTTTATACCTTAGTTCAACTACTTCTGTTAATCGATATTTTTATTAATTTCAATTGATTTTATTATTATCTGTATAACTGGACAAATATATTTCAAAATTCCTTATATCGAGTTCCTGTAAACATTGTGATATGATCAAATTATTTTTATTTCTTTAAATTAAAATATAAAAATAAGGAGTATAATGTGATCTAAAAGACTCAAATCACGTATAATTATGATTTTATGGTTACAATGCGCTATGCTTCAAAAAGCTGACCCAAAAAGAATTTGGGGCACGTAAAACATTAATGTTTGGTAAACTTCGTAAATTTTTACGATCAACAACTTCAAAATTTAAAAAAAAAGTCCGTCCTCTTCACAGTATGAAAACTTTTGCGATTTTCTGGTAAATTTACTTTTTGTTATGAAGTGTATTTTTTCAAATATTTCAAAATTTAGCAAATATCGTTAAATATTGAAGAATAAAAATTTAAAGTTGGATAGTAATTTATAATATAATAAAGGCTCAGTTAGTTTGAAAGTTCCGTAACGTTTCCGTTCTGTGACGTTCCGTTGACTGTTTATGTGTAGTTAGTTTATACGTAAGAACTGTTTTTAAGAATAAGCAAAAAAGCAACTCTGATTTGTTGTGTCAAAAACCAGAGTTGATTTTCTTTCTCGTCGTCCATTTTGAAAAAAACGATATACAAACTTCTTGGCCAATGATTATCAGTGGACACATTTATAACGAATTTTAATAATTAAATTAATATAATTATAAAAAGTAAAAACACGATATTTTAATCTCTTTCTTGGTCTTTTCTTTTTTTCTATGGCATTTATGTTGAAAGTAATGTCAACTTTGATATTTTCTTTGACATATTTAAGAGTTTTATCTCTCTTACTTTATAGTTTTCGCGTTTTTTTTATTTTAAACTTCATAGCATTTAGTATAATTTTTTTAATAAATATTTACTAATATAAGAAGTACATTAATTTTAATGTTTAATTTTAAATTAATCGTAATTATTAAAATTTTTTGGATGTACATTATTTTAAAAACATTAACATCACAGTTTTTTTTTGTTTACACTAGACTAAATATACTATATATTCTATAGTCTAGTATATAGTCTAGTCTATAGACTAGACTATATATACTATATAGTCTAGTCTATAGTGTAGTCTATAGTCTAGTGTATAGTCTAGTCTATAGTCTGGTGTATAGTCTAGTCTATAGTCTAGTGTATAGTCTAGTCTATAGTCTAATCTATAGTCTTGTCTGTAGTCTTGTCTGTAGTCTTGTCTATAGTCTAGTAGTTTATAGTCTAGTCTACAGTCTAGTCTATAGTCTAGTCTACAGTCTAGTATATAGTGTAGTATATAGTCTAGTCTACAGTCTAGTCTATAGTCTAGTCTGTAGTCTAGCCTATAGCCTAGACTATAGTGTAGTCTGTTCTAGTCTAGTATGGTCTAAAGTCTAGGCTAAAGTCTAGTATAGTCTATAATCTGGTTTTTAGTCTAGTCTATATGCTAGTCCATAGTCGTGCATATAGTCTAGTCTACAGTATATAGTCGTGTCTATAGTCTAGTCTACATTCTATCGTTTAAAGTCTATCATATATTTTATAGGCCGATGTTTTATAATCTATAGTCCCGTCTTGTATCTAATCTATAATATATATGTCTTAGTCTATTCAATATTAGTGACTATTCAATATTAGACAAGTGACAAGTGTAAGGTAAATTGCAAATTTTAGTGATGTAGATTAAATTTGACGTTTTCTATCGGCTTTCATCAAAAAACTAATAATGGCTTTATCTAGTGGTTTTTGTGACATTGTTAAATTCGAAAATAGTGTATAAATATTGGCATCACTGCTAGTGGCAGTACTATGTCAGAAGAGAAAGGTGATCTAACTTAGTGAGTATTAAAGAGACCGGTTAAAAAATATTGCCATAGTTTTGTCATAAATTCTATAAATATTTATTTTCCCAATAACTAAAAACGAAACCGATAGTAACAAAAACAAAAAGAGAGCTTATATGTTCAAAGCAACAACAATTAAATATGTTAATTGTCGAAAATTTTTCATGATGGCAACTCTTTAACTACTGATACAATCTAATGATCATTTACTACTCAAACAGATAAAACTTGTTTTCTATTTTAACATTTTGCTACAAAATTTATTTCAAATATTTTTTTTACACACACTTTGCACACAGTACAATAAATATAGTTTTTTATGATTTTATGATAATTTTTTTAAGCGCTTTTAGCTTTTTTATTTTCTTCCATCTTTTCTTGTACAAATTTGTACAAAATATCAGCTCCCTCTTGATTATTCTTCTTATAGTAGGGCAATTCAGCTAGACGATCAACCCAGGCTTTAAGATTGGGGAATTTCTCCTCTTCAATGGGAGCAAAAAGCATGGCGGTAGAAACCGAAGCTATACAGCATAAATCGGCAATTGTAAGATCTTCACCGCACAAATATTTGGAGGAAGTCAAACATTTCTCAAGACCATCATAGGCCTTTTGCATGTAGGCAACCTTTTCTTGGGCAATATTATCGGCACCAAAATAAATGACAGGTTCTACCATTAGACGGGCACGAGGGAAAAGATGACCGCAATCGAAATAGAGACGGGCGTCAACTTTCATGCGTTGAAGTTTATCTTTGGGATAGAGAGTTTCATCGACCGCATACTTATCAGCCAAGTATGAGCAAATGACATGCGAATCGGTGATAACAACACCGTTATCATCCAATACGGGAATAGTGTGTAGAGGGTTAAGTTTAAGAAATTCAGGTGTCAAATGATCGCCTTCTTTCAAATTCATGGGTCTAGAAAAACATAGAAGAAATTAATTTGGTACAAATTTAAACATTTGTATAAATTATTTTTTCTTTTGTATTGTTTAAAACTTACCTCAAGTCCAAATCAACTCCCAAAGCGGCAGCAGTTAATAGAACTGCACGGCAGGGTGGACTGCGGGGAGTGTAGTATAAAACTGGTTTTGACATTATTGCAGGAATTAAAAAAACCTTTAAGAGAAATTTAGAAATAAATTTAGATGTTATTTTCTTTTAGTTTGATAATGTTTTAAGTGACAGTTTTTTCGGCGGGGGGATTTATTTATTAGTCATTTTATTTACTTGTTTGTCAAATAAAATGTGCTAATTATTTTTGCAAAAAAATAATAATATATATGTGTATTAACACACAAAAATATGATCGATCGTATATGTTTTTGCCGGTCTCTTGTCGCTTACCTTTTAGCTGGAGTGCAAATATACAACTGTTTATGAAATTGGGGAGCGAGTTTTTACTATAGTGGGGAGAATTGGATCACTTCAAGAGGTTTGTGGAGGCAACCAGCTTTCTGTAGAGATGCCACATGTCAAACTTTTATAATACCCAATTCAAAATTCCCTAAATATTTAACAAAAAAAATTTAAATTATTGTGAGTTTTAAGTTGGCGATCTTGTAATATCTAGAGACTTTAAAAGTAGGGTTCTATGGTTGAAACCATAGACTTTTCGACTTTTTTCATTTAGTTAAAAGCCGACTTTTCGACTATAAGTATTTTATAAATAGTCGACTTTTCGACTTTTTCCGACTTTTCAATTTCTTTCGACTTTTTCCGACTTTTCGATTTTTTTTTTACTTTTTGACTATTTTCGACTTCTTTCGACTTTTTGCCGACTATTTTCTGACTTTTTTCGAGTTTTTCCGACTATAATAGAGTTTTTGACTTTTTTCCACTTTTTAAAAATTTTTTTACTTTGTTAAAATTTTTAACTTTTTTAAAATTTTCGACTATTTCTACGATTTTCGAGTTTTCGAATTTTTCCGACTTTTTACGACTTTTCGACTTTTTTCGACCTTTTTCGACTTACCTACTTTTTTCGTCTTTTCGACTTTTATTAACAAAGTCGACTTTTCTCACAGACGATAGTCGAGTTATCGACATTTTTGGAACAAAGTATTTGACTTCGACTTTTTTCGACAAAAAGTCGATTGTTCGATTATTCGAAAGTCGATTTATAGAACCCTATTTAAAAGTCGCTTAATTGATAATCTTTGGTTAAGTATGACTTGGATCGTTCGAATGCTTTTCTTTTGGGTAACAAATTATAGAATAAAAAAATCTTTAAATGGCTATTGAGATATAGAGGTAGATAAGGTTTTAATCTCAGATCTAATCACTCTGCTGAATATCGGCTGTTAACAGTTTTTGTTCAATTAATTTTTAAATTTTTATGATATGACATCATTTTAACGATCGTATAACTATTTTAGAAGTTAGGTATTTAAATATAATTTTGTCATTTTTGTATAATGGTCTGGCAATATTTGTATATTTTTCTTAATCCCTAAAGTATGCTATAAGTAAAATTGTATCAAAGATATAATAAAAGAGAGAAAACTTACAAAATTCATTGTTGCCAGATGTTTTTATTATGTATTGCCCGCCATGATTACGCGGTTTACACGAAGAGTTCGAAATTAGTATTATTGCTTCTAAATAGCATTTCCACGACACAATCGTTGTTCCGCCGCTATACTGTTTCGATACTAAAATACGTTTGTTTATTTTTTTTTTAAATATTTATTATTGGAAAGGATCCAAATTACTTGTGTAGAAGAGCTGAGGAGGCTCTGAATACGTCTTTAAGCTGGACTCAACCGAGATGCCTCAATGTTTACCCGGCAAAAACGGAAATATGTCTCTTCACAAGAAATACAAAAATTTCAACTATGCTTCCTGGACAAGAAGATACCAATGACAGACAAAGTTAAGTACTTACGTGTAATCCTCGACCTAAAATTAAAACTGTATTCCACAGATAGATATGATCAACAGGGCACATCGGTGCTGGGCGATATGTAGGAGAACTAT
>NC_060954.1:43044724-43061560 GCF_022045245.1 Lucilia cuprina
GTCTAGTCTATAGTCTAGTCTATAGTCTAGTCTATAGTCTAGTCTATAGTCTAGTCTACAGTCTAGTCTATAGTCTAGTCTATAGTCTAGTCTATAGTCTAGTATATAATCTATAGTCTACTATATAGTCTAGTCTACAGTCCAGTCTATGGTCTAGTCTATAGACTAGAACATAGTATAGACTAAAGACTAGACTCTACTAAAGATAGACTAGTGTATAGACTTGAATATAGACTTGTCTATAGTCTTGACTATAGATTAGACAGTAGACTAGACTATAAACTAGACTATAGACTTAACTATAGACTATACGATAGACTAAACTATAGACTAGGCCATAAACTTATCGGATTCATCAAATCTAAAATTTTCTGGTGATAAATTTTAAACCTTATGAAAATTCAGTTAATGATTTTAAAATTGTTAAAAAATTACCTTCTTTTTCGTTACTGTAAAAATTTTACTTGGAAGAGTAACTCTGACTGGTACAAAACGTCATCTTCTAGATCAAGTTAACTAATTTTAATATTAATTAACTTAATTTATCTTAAACTAGGTTGTCGTTAGCTGCCAAAGCAATACCTACTTATTTCACTTCCTAATCCTTTCTCACTTTTGTATCAGTTTTAATTAATTTTGTTACAAGTCACTTTATGACAAAGACAATGACAACGATGGTGACAAAATAAATCCCAAAAGTTTGTAATGATTTAAACTAAATCTATTACATATTTTTATGTGTAATTGAGCCAAACAGTAGCAAGCAAGCGTTTAAATAAGTAATATGTGTCCCAAATATAAGAAAAAAAGAAAATATGACAATAAAAAAACTTTTATCATTACTGTTACATGTACAAGTAATAATCCTATTTTTTAGCCTGTTTTCTTATTTTTGTTTTACTCTGACATTTTTAATCATGTCAAAAGTCTCATGGTACTTTTATTATTTGTAAAGTATGAAAAGAAAACAAAAAACTGCAGAATATTTACATCATTTTTACGAAAGTCAAAGGAGAAAGTTTAACAAAGTTAAGAACAAAGTTTGGGCACAAACAAAATTTAATTAAATCAACGTTTTTTGTTGAGTTTTTTTTTATTTGAAATCGAACTAGTCCTATAACTACAGTAGGTCTAGAACGTAATACATACATAAGTATATTAAAACTTTTAGAAATAATTTGGTTAAGACCTTGTTAGTCAGATTTTTATGAAGTATGACAACAACAGGTTTATACAAATTTTAATAGAAATTTTGAATATTTGAAAATTCACTCTCGATCTTTGGTTTTTTATATAAAGGTTAGTTAAGCAAATTTTCATCGCGATACAAATGGCTATAAAGGTGAAATTATACAACACGCAACGTGTTTTAAGACGGAGGTCCACACTACGCGTCTTCGCGTCAAAGCATTACGCGCTTTTCATACCTATTTCGCCTTCTACGCGTGGTGGGGACCTCTTTTTAAACGTTTTTCGCTTTACAAGCTGCAAGTTACACACCTTGCGTTGATCTTTCATTTAATGTTTCTAAGATTATTACTGTTTTTCAAATAAAACTTTTAAATTTTTATTATCCTTTTTGAAATTTCTTTTATTGTTGGTGAAATTTATTTCATTTTAGTTGATTCTTAACCTACACAAAACAAAATACAACCCTGTATAGCTGCTGACGCATTATATTTGGTGGCAGACGCGTTTAAAACTACAGGGAGTAATAGGGTTCTATAAATCGACTTTCGAATAATCGAACAATCGAATTTTTGTCGAAAAAAGTCAAAAAGTCGAAATCGACTATTTTGTTCCAAAAAAGTCGATAACTCGACTATCGTCTATGAAAAAAGTCGAAAAGTCGACTTTGTAAATAAAAGTCGAAAAAAGTCGAAAAATCGAAAGAGTCGAAAAGTCGAAAAGTCGGAAAAAGTCGAAAAGTCGGAAAAAGTCGAAAATAGAAAGAAGTCGAAAAAACTCAAAAATGTAACAAATAGAAAAATTATAAATAAAATTTCTTTATTAATAATAATAAATAATAATATAATGTTAAATGGCAACATTATAAATTTACGCTTCTGGCTTCGGAAAAAGTCGAAAATAGTCGAAAAGTCGAAAAGTGGAAAATAGTCGAAAAAAGTCGGAAAAAGTCGAAAATTCGACTATTTATAAAATATTAAAAGTCGAAAAATCGACTTTGAATTAAATGAAAAAAGTCGAAAAGTCGAAAAATGCAAAAAGTCGAAAGTCGAAAAGTCGACCTTTCATAAAATGCAAAATGTCGAAAAGTCGACTTTTCGTTTCAACTATACAACCCTAGTGAGTAACTTGTTTTTGACAGAAGCCTATAACGCGCTGCCGCGTTCAACGCGTGTTGTGTACCTTAACTGCGTTATCGCACACAACGCATGTTGTGGACTTCCACTCTAAGCCAATTTTGTTCGTTATATTTTTTAAAGGACGGTTTATATAGGACCATAATAAAAATCGGTACGATCTCTCCAATAGTCGAAATCAGAAAATGTTTGTGAATGGATCGGGTTACTTATTTAGTTAGTTAATTAGTTAGTTAGTTAGTTAGTTAGTTAGTTAGTTAGTTAGTTAGTTAGTTAGTTAGTTAGTTAGTTAGTTAGTTAGTTAGTTAGTTAGTTAGTTAGTTAGTTAGTTAGTTAGTTAGTTAGTAAGTTAGTTAGTTAGTTAGTAAGTTAGTTAGTTAGTCAGTCAGTCAGTCAGTCAGTCAGTCAGTTAGTTAGTTAGATAGTTAGGCAGTTAGTGAGTTATAGTTCTTAGTTAGTTAGCCTATAGTTCTCTGAGATATCGCCCAGCACCGATGTTCCTTGTTGATCCTATCCTCTATGTGGTGTCTCCATTCAGTTAGTTAGTAAGTTAGTTATTTAGTTAGTTAGTTAGTTAGTTAGTTAGTTAGTTAGTTAGTTAGTTAGTTAGTTAGTTAGTTAGTTAGTTAGTTAGTTAGTTAGTTAGTTAGTTAGTTAGTTAGTTAGTAAGTTAGTTAGTGAGTTAGTTAGTTAGTTAGTTAGTTAGTTAGTTAGTTAGTTAGTTAGTTAATTAGTTAGTTATTTAGTTATTTAGTTAGTTAGTTAGTTAGTTAGTTAGTTAGTTAGTTAGTTAGTTATTTCGTTGGTTTCAATTACAAAAGGTTTATTTTTTAAGGTATAATTAAAAATTATTACTTTCCCATCCCTTTCAGCAGCTTTACAACTTCCACCACATTTTCGAGTGATTTAACAATTTCACCACATTCACTTCGCCATTTCAGCATCAACATTTATGATTGATGATGGCACAAAGAAACCTGAAGAAAATTGTGATAAAAATCATAAATTCATTTCAATTTTATGGCAATAAATCAATTGCGTAAATAAACGAACATGAAAAACAGATAAAAATGCTTAAATGAATAAAAAAAGTTTTCAAATGAAATGATGGAAAATCTGCGACTACCAAACGCAACAAACATGAGTGAAGATATAAGATAGATCAACTCAATTTTATTCGATTACAACGCCAGACAAATAAATGTTCTTTTGGTTACCTGACTGATTCTGTGATTAAATGGGTTTTTTTTCACCTGAACAACTTCTTTGGGCGAAAAGAAACAAATAATCACAGGTAAGAAGGAGGAGGTCATTCTATGATATTGGTGATTTAGAAAGAAAATATTGAAAGGTTATTTACTTACCTCTGTAGTTACTTAGAAGGTTATAATAACTCATAATACATTAATGTGATTTTTAAGGATTTGTCACTTTCTATTTTCTTAAGAGTTACTCATCTAGTATGTGTAGTTCTCTGTAACCAATGCAAACTATAAAGTGTAATTTGGCTTTATAACGCACATATTTAATTATCATTAAAACTTATAGTTAAAATTAAAATTAATACAAGTATTTGTTTTTAACAAAGTCTTTACACATATAATATAGATAAATCTACTGATTTTTAATCAAATTCACTACCGAAATCATCTTGTTCCGAATTAGCGTGAATAAACATAATTTGATCAACTTTAATTTCATTTTGAGCCAAATCATATGTATTCTCACATAATAAACTACTGGCGGCTGAAAAAATTCTCTGCACCGAGGAACTACTGGCCGGTGTTGCTAAAATTGAACAACTTAATTTATAGAGAAGTGGCAAACTAGCCTTTTGTTGTTGCCACCAACCGAAAACATCAAAATCCGCACTGTTTGTCACACGCATATATTTATAAAATTGTAACTCTTGCATTATCAGTTCATTAGGATCCCGCGATGTTTCTGGTTCCACAAAATCCGTAAAGAATTTCTTACGTTTATGGGCAGGCGAATAAATAGTTTCCGGTTCTTGTTTAATAGTCGAAGGCTGGTCGATTACGAACAATTTCATTAGACGTATACATTCATTGTCTATATATTTCTTTTCTTCAGTACTAAACTGTAAGAGTTTATTTGTGGGTGGATAAAGGAATAAAGCTATTTTATGCAGATCGCTTAACTGATCTTTAACTAATTGTTCTAAATGATAACGTAGATTTTGCTTGAGTTTCTCTATAAAATCAAAATCTTTAAACTCATTGTCATTTGTATCGCATGATTTTTTCAATTCATGCAAATACACCAATACCAAATGTAATGTCGCACTATTTTCCTCTTCCAAACATTCGATGGCCTCATCAAAGGGTTGCAAAGTTTTACTTATAGCTTTAAGATAGTTCAGATTGATCTCATTAAGACGTTGTTGTTCATTTTGTTCTTCCAGAAATTCTGAGATTTCATTCCAATTATTTTCCAATGAAATAAACATATTATATAGTGAATTCCAACGATTTGGACTGAAACTTTGTAGTGATCTATTAAAATTGCAATTGTGTGGCGAATTATTGAAAAAGTTTACTAATTTTTCACAACTTTTAACAATTTCCATCACTTCGGTAACTTCTTCTATAGAGTTTTGCAAAGCATTATTGAGTGAATGTGTTATACAGGATATGTGACCATAATTCTTGAAAGCGTCTTTCATATTATCTTTTCCATTCGTTACTAATATTGTTTTATTGGAAAGTGAGCAGTTAAAATCGCCAAGAATTGTTTCTACAGCCTCCGCAATAGTTTGTCCTGAAAATATAATGTAAAAGTTTAAAATTTTATATTTTTTAGATTATTTAATAGAACTTTCTGAAGACTAGACAGCAGACTAGGCCACATAAAAGCCAATAGTCTAATTTAAATAATATACAACATACTAAACTGTATTCAACAGTTTAGATCATAGATTAGTTAAGGAACTAGTCCACACATTGGACAATAGAATAGTTTTCAGACTAGACAATGAACAAGTTCACAGACCAGTCTGTATAGTGGACCTCAAACTAGTCCACAAAACAATTAGTAGACTATTTTCAACAGCTTAGATCATAGGCTAGTTAATAGATTAGTCAAGGAACTAGTCCATACATTGGACAATAGAATAGTTCTCAGACTAGACAATGAACAAGTTCACCGACCAGTCTGTATAGTGGACCGCAAACTAGTCCACAAAACAATTAGTAGACTGTATTCAACAGCTTAGATCATAGGCTAGTTAATAGATTAGTCAAGGAACTAGTCCACACATTGGACAATAGAATAGTCCTCTGACTAGACAAAGAACAAGTTCACAGACCAGTCAGTATAATGGACCGCAAACCAGTCCATAGGACAATTAGTAGACCAGTCAACTGGCTGGTCTATAGTCTTCTCAATAAACATTATTGCATTATTCTTACCTTCTATTGATCTTAAACCCAAAAAACGATATGTAAGAGATTCATTTTTTAGAAAATGTATTGTTAACGCCATGTAGGTTTTCTTGGAGAAAACCTCTGTCCAACTATCGATCGCTAAACCAAAACCATTCTCTTTAACTAAAGCTATTTCCGCTTTTACTCTTCTCAAACATTCTTCATAGAGTTCAGACACATTGCTGGCGATATTTGTTGCGCTCGGTAAAAACCGCTCAACATTTATGTTCGAACCGAATTTGGCACCAATAGCTATAAACTCCTGAAAGACTGCTTTCAAACCATCATCTTGTATTAAGCCATAACTTCGACAGTAACGTATTAACCATTTTGTAAATAATTTTTTCAAATTATTGCTAAAATATTCCACTTCCTCGTTGTCCAATGAGTTCTGTGGTGAGATTTCAAGTTTAGGCGTTTCAATTTGTATTACTGAAAATTCTTTTGGTACGTAAGCATTCTTGTAGCAACCATGTCGTACTAAATTTGTCGTTGAGCTTCGTTGAAAACTGTAAAGTTTTTTACAAACTCGACAATAGACATAACCTAAGACGGGTTCACCATTTAGATCTTCTATTTTGGCAAAAACATTCCAACATTTGCTGCGGCTATTATTAGCGCTTAAAACAAGTTCACCATTTGCAATTTTACGCAAAAGATCTTCGGCATAATTGTATTTCGTGGGCGCCATAATAATAAAATAATTCTATGGCTATAGACAAGTTTTTATTTTTGCTATATAAACTAATTACAATGAATTTTAAAACACAATCAAAACATTTATTAAAAATAACCTTCGGTGCACAAACAATAGCAAATGATTACTGCTAGCCGAACGATGAATGACTCTACACTACAGTATTCGTATCGACGTTGGGTACAGTATATACTGCAGTATACAGTGTTTTAAAAATAGATGTTGAGATGTTTTGAGAGAAGAGAGCATTTTTAGGAGAGCCCCCCTTTGTTGAAGTTAAAAAATAAACTTGTCTATGAACTATTTTATGGAATTTATTGTGGCCTACTACTATTCCATTGTTGCACTATTCACTAGTCCTTTAAATAGGCTGTGTTCTAGGCTAGGACTAGTCTTTAGAGAAGTCTATTGTTTAGTATGTGGACTAGTCTATTTTCAAGACTACTGACTGGCACTAGCCTTTTTATAAATCATTCTCAAATTTATTAAATATTTAAACTTTATTTACTACTTATTTACATCAAAATGTTGGACTTAAACCTGGATCGGTACATATCTCGACCTAGCTCTCATATAAGGCTTTTAATCGAAAATTGAATTATGGAACTTTACTCATATTGTGACCATTGCTTAACTTCTAAGATGCAAAAACATCACTTCCAAGTGCTAGGTGCTGTTGCCGACCTAGAGACGTTACCGGTAGACCGTAGTACGAATCCATCCAGCAAATCCCAACAAAAATAAAACGAAGTACTTCCAAAAGAATAACATTTATCACCACTTCAAATATAGCACTTAGTGAATTTGTTAACCTTCTGTGGATGTGATGTTTATAGACTTCCAAAGAATCGAAAAAAATCATTTTTTTTAATTTTTTTTATTTTATTTATATTTTTTTAATTTATTTATGTTGATATTATTTAAGTCAAAATCGTTGTATTCTTTATTCACTTCCTAATAACTTCAAAAAAAGAACATAAAAATTACTTCCTGAGAATGGCTTCAAATGTAGTGAATTTGGAATCGAATAAAAAAAATATGTCATAGGAGGGATATTTTTTTTATTCGATTCCAAATTCACTACATTTGAAGCCTGTGTTAAATTTATCACTTCTTTAGGTCTTTTTCAGTACTTCTATGGAGTAAATTCTACCTCCTTTTTGCTTCTTTAGAAGTTCTTTTTTATGCTGGAATAAGTCGAAGACTTTATTCCTACTCACAGAGGAAATACTGTAGTAGATCTGGTATGAACAGAATTTTCTCTCAACATATGTACATAGTCAGGGAATGTAAATTCTATGGCATCACCTTTAATACATAAAGTTTCAATCCAGCACACTTCTTATTCATCCGACACACTAATTGAAAACATGCGACACACTTATTGAGAACAACATACGACTCAGTCATACGGGCTGGCAAGAAATTTATACTCCTTTACATTAACACCAACTCATCTCCAACGTTTAGTCCCACAGTCGCTTCTCTGTGGGGTATCTGTTTCCTTCGGCAACAGCAGCGAACTAATATCGAATTATAGACTTTAACGTCCATCACTCTTCCCACAGCCACTACGTGTATCCCGAAGAAACATTAAACAACTGACCAGCCCGGGCAGAGTCCTGTGTCTTTCATCATATTAACATGCCCCCGGGGGAAGGGCTATAGGATATGAAATGATAAATTTTTTATTTATTACAGAAGTTATAAAACTCTTCCTGCAGCCACTACGTGGAACCCGAAGTAACCTCAATCAACTAACCAGCCAGGACAGAGTCTTGTGTCTTTCATCATAGTAACATGCCCCCGGGGGAAAGACTATAGAATATGAAATGATAGATTTTTTATTTATTACAGAAGTTATAAAACTGTAAGCTCTATGTTTCAAGTCATTCTAGCAATCGAATGCAACTAATCAATTTCATTAAATTTAAAAATTCATAAAACGAAGACCATCCTAATACACAATAATAATACAAATGTATAAGCTACAAGTGACTTGATAATTTTCTACTCAAGAGTCACAACGAAAGAGAGTCCAAAACGAAATATGTGATTAAAAAGAAAACGAATTAAGAGAATTCAAACGATTCATCTACCTAAAACACTTGGTGTGAATGGTGTGTTTTAGTTTCATTAGTTTTTAATGTTTGAATGTGTGTATGTGTGAATATATTTATATGGTCACCTAAAACGCAAACTGCCCTATTTATTTATTTAGTATAAATATTATCTATTGCTGCAGTTAGTTTCGTACTAAAAATTGGCAATATAGGACTATCATCTAGCCCCTATGCAAGTGGTCCCCCGCAATACTGTTTAATCAAACATATTTAACTGTTTTATATAGTACGAATATAGTGGCGAAATTCAACATATATAAATCTATCAGTATTTCTACCGGTCTATTTTTATGAGGATCAGTTCATAGTTTACCCTACCCCCCATATATGGTCCCCTTCAAAAAATACCATTAAAACTCATTACTGGCTTAGCTATTCGAGTATAGCAATGAAATCCGACACAGGAGAGTTCCCTACTCTCTAGTAAATTTAGTGTAGATCGGTCCAAAATTGACCCTAACCCTCATATAAGATCCTCTTCAGATAATGGCGTATATAAAAGTAAATAAATTTTTTAAATTTTATAAACTAAAACCCATATGATTTCGACACAATCCACGTTAACTGAAAAACCAAAATGTAGGTGGTTGAGATATTAATATATGTACTTTGGCTAGTACCGTTTGCGTGACGATATGTTTAATATTTGTACGAGTACATTCGAAACTTGTTTAACCTATTGCCTGTTGCTTTTCGGTTCGTATTCTTAAATACACAAAAACGGAATGAAAGAAATAAACAATAAAAGTAATTGAAATGTGAGATATTTAACAGAGTTCTGTTAAGTGAGCGATGTTTAACATAATGAAGTAATTTTAGTTATATTAACATAAACATAGATATAATAATTAACGCTGTTCGAACCATGGATGGATAAGCGACATTTTTTTTGGTCGTTCGATCGTGCAAATCATTTTTATTTAATCTATGTATATATTTTTTTTATTGACAACTAAACGGCTGGATCGATTTTTGTGATATTTTCACAGTGTGTTCCTGTATGTCTATAGACTACTTCTTATTTCGAAATTTCAAGTGGGCGACGTGCCACGCCCATATTCAAAATAAGTTTTAAAGTCTCGTATTCTGCACAAAATGGGCGGTATGTCTGTAGTGGGCGTGCCCACCTGCCATATGAATAAAATATGAAATAAGTATAAGAAATTATAGCAGATAGAATCGTCAAATTTTGTCTGAATCACTTTCGTGTCAATATGATTTTTTTGAGGAAAAAGGGGCGGGTAAGCAGAAGGGGGCGTGACAAATCCCATATAAATTATATACAAAAATTTGCTTATCCGGGAAACTATTGGAGTTAGAATTTTAAAATTTTGCACAAAGAACTTTAACATTTATGTAAACATTTTGGATAGTAAGTTGGCGGACTACTAATGGTGGGCATTGCACCCCCGACATGAATAAATTATACAAAAGTTCATTTATTTGGGACACTAACAGAGCTAGCTTATTCAAATTTAGCACAAAGAACTTTAATATTCATCTGAACATTTTGAGGAAAAAGGGCGGAGCTTGAGCCTATTTTATAGCTAGAATCTTCAACGTTTTCTTGAAGAACTTTGACATTCATCTGAATATATGAATCAAATAGGAAATTTCGGTTATCTATGAAACTAATAGATCTAGATTATTCTAATTTTGCACATATTGCTTTATTATTCGTCTGAACATTTTGGAAAAAAATTAAATATTTAAATCGATTTTTAAATAGTAAACATGTTTTCCTTTAAGATTGGTTTTATATAGACCGATCATTATAAAATTGAATAGAGAAATGTTGGCTTTTATAAAACTTGCTGGTATCAAACAATGTTATTTTTTTAAAGCCACCAATGTTTTTCCTTAGGGTTCATTATATAGGGACTATATTGTTTAAACTTGAGCAAGAAATACAAAAGTCTAAACAGTTGATGCAAATAATTTATACAATTTTTACTAAAATAAACATAAAAATTATTGATTTATCGATTAGTATAAATTATTGTCTTCTTATTTTTATTATAAAACATGAATTGTTTTGATAACAAAGTGTGGCGTTTTCTGTTATTTCGTATGGCAACACTGCGAAGTTTAATCTTGTACTCGAAAACATCAGTGGGGATTAACATCAGAATCAATTTAATTTTAGATTAACTAATCTGATATTAATTTGCATTTTATTGCCAACTTAAAAAAGCCGCTCTTAAAGTTATTTCCTAATATGTAGAATGAAGTAAATTGGTAACCAATATTAAAAATGTTTTTGTTATACATATATAGATCCAGCAAAATAAATTTTAGTTATATTATAATCGTTCACACTCATTACAGGTCGTCCTAATGTACAAGAGCATTTCTCTAGATCTGATTTCTTTAAACTCTAGTAAACATTAACTAGAGTGTCCCGTGAACAATTTTAACAATACTAAATACTGAAAAAACCCGTTACATAAACCTTTTGTATATGTATACATCCACGTGTCAAAAATTTCTTATATACATCATATTCGCAAAATAAATTTCCTAGGGACACTCTAATGTATATCACTTCCATAGGAAGTGAGTTTTATAATTTTCTACCGAACAAAGAAAGAGAGAATAAAACGAAATACATAAGAAAACAACTAAAGAGAATTCAAACGATTCATCCACCTAAAATACATGTATTTCAGTTGTGTCAGTTGTCAATGTGCTGTAGTATGTACGTATTACACTGAAGACATGAGTACATTCGACACATTTGTAGCCCAACTATGTATGTAGATAAAAAATGTACATAGTGTATAAGTTAGTATAGGGTATTGTCAAAACAGAACAAAAAGTCTGTTAAATGTTTAAGAAAACCAGAGAACGCATAAACATGCATACCGGCATCCACACACAGAGGGGAAAAAATATACACGCCTGGTAGCGATTTGACACCAAACTTTTAAATAACATTCATTGTCAAGTATATGCGTAACGCAGTACGACAACACAATGCAATGTTGACGTCGCAATATAAATTTTATACACATCCGTTGTTTAAAGCCATTATGTAACTTCAACCTTACAAACATGGTACGATCACTATTGACAATGGATTTTGAGCTAACCACGTATAGTATAGACTGGACTATAGAATAGACTATAGAATAGATTATAAAGTAGACTATAGACTTTAGTATAAACTCGACTAGAGTATAGATTCGACAATTGAATATATGACAATTCGGGAGATCGCCAAAAATGGCTAGTATTGAGAGATCTACCTCTTTATTGCAAGTAGTGGAACACCGCAAAGTGATATGGTAACAGCTCTTGCCAAAGTGTCAGCAAAATTATTGTCATACGATATCCTGTGCCACTGACCATATTAGGGAGAATTTCGAATGTCTCGCCTTTACATTAAGATACGTCCGGCAATTCTAGATGTGGCAAACAAACCAATTAGGAATTTAATAACAGCTTTACTATCGGTATAAATTCTGAAATTCCTGTTAGATATCCGATAGTACTTTAATCGATTATGAATTTTTGGTAAGTTAGAGCCGTTTACATTTCAGGTGACGATAGGTATGTATGTAGTTGTAAAAGACAATAAAATTTCATTCTCTGTAAGATTCAACATTCTATAACAAAAATTCTATAACAGCAGTTAGAATTATTCATCGATTGACACAACTTAGTTATTATTAGGAAAAACAGTTCGCAACAGTTCGTCACAGTGCGACATCGCAATATAAAGCCACGCATTCTACGCTTTCTTGCATTATACTCGTCTGTCCAAAATGTTGAACTAAAGTATTTGTAAGCTGAAAGTTACAAGCACAATAGCTTAAAATTCCTTGACGAGTCGGATGCTTAAAATAGATCTTCTTTCTACTTTTATAAGCGTCACAAGCGACACCCGAGCATGTCGTCGTATGTAATTTGTTTTGGTTCTTTTACGTTTCTATAACCAGTACTTTTTCCTTTCTATTACTAGTACTTTTACTGCCTTTTTCATAACAATTTATCAAAGGTTTATTAAACAAATTTTGTATGAAAAATTGCCCTTAGAGTTTCTAAAATATTTATTGCCTTATTCATAACATTTTATCAAAGGTTTACAAAGCATTATTTTATAAAAATTTGCCTTTTAAACCTGTGATAAATTGTTATGAATTAGTCTTTTAGTATATGAATGGACATTTAAACACCACTCAGTATCCCGAAAAAATAGACTTTTTGGTCCGTTGAAGTTGCGTCTTTCTCTAAACCAACTTTGAACTAATTCATTTTGTGTATGTATTTAGTATTTTATATTGTATTTAATGTAAAGTTCATTGATTCAAATAAAATGCACACTTTTATCATTAATCACTCCTGCAAATGGCTAGACTAAAACACATTTTCCTTTTGTTTTGTTTTATTGTACTTTAACTTTTCATTTCATTTCTTTTCGTATTTGTTGTTTTATTTACCAAAATAGCCAATTGTGCCTTTTGCAATTTTTCAAATTTGGTCACAATTTAGTTCTTTTTTTCCATTTGTATAAATAAAGTGAAACATTTTCCATTTGTCTAAACTAGCATTAGAATTAGAACCTTTTAAAGTATATTTTCTAAAAGTGTGTATGTAAAGGAGTATTTATGTATGCACCTAAATGTCGGTTACTGTATGCTTGGGTGTTTTTATTTTATTTTTTCTTAAGTTGATTTACAAAAGTATTTACACAAGTCCTTGAGGCTTTAGTGCTACAGTTTTGTTTATAGAAAAATAAAGGACTGAATGTAACAATTTTGTATGAAACATATACACAAATAAATGAATGTTTATATAGTCTACCACAGACATACATACTTTTAAACTCTCGTCCATACATACATAAATAATCAACTAGGCATCGAGACAGAGACTCTAGTACCTCATTACAGGCATGGGAAATTTAAATTTTAAAATAGTATTTAATAACTTGTAAACTTTTACTAAATTTTAATAAATCCTAAAGATTTAAAGAATTTAACAAATTTTCCGCTAGACTTTATACATATATATGGATATTTCGTGTCAAGTGACCCAACCCAAAACCGATGTCCTCCGATTTTAATGAAATTTGCACAAACGTTAGTACTATGGGATACTAGGATAGATACAAACTTACAGCTCTTTCCGTCAAAACCTGCGAACTTAGAGGGCAGGATAGACTAGATTATAGACAAGATTATAGACTAGGCTATAGACTTGACTATAGACTAGACTATAGACTAGACTATAGACTAGACTATAGACTAGACTATAGACTAGACTATAGACTAGACTATAGACTAGACTATAGACTAGACTATAGACTAGACTATAGACTAGACTATAGACTAGACTATAGACTAGACTATAGACTAGACTATAGACTAGAATATAGACTAGACTATAGACTAGACTATAGACTAGACTATAGACTATACTATATACTAGACTATAGACTAGACTATAGACTTCTCTTCTTCTCTTCGAATGTTTGGACTTGCTGTGAAAATAAATATATCAAAAAATAATCACTAAGAACTTTTTCAGGTCTGAAACATTTACTCAAAATGCTTTAATTAAAGATCCAAGAAGACTCTATTGTTAAATCAAAAAGTAAAAAATAGATATACATTTGTAAATACATATATATGTATGTAAATATGTATGACCACCTGATTAATTCAATGATGTTGTAGCTTACTTAAGTGCTACCTGTAATCCTTTCATTATATAGTAAAACATTTTGCATATTATAAAACTGAAGTAAAACACGTCCTATTTTTTAACATTTTATATTCATGTTGACTTATGTATATGTTGATGTATTTCTGTAAAAAGCATTTTTATGTAATTTTCTTAATGCAATATACTATACTATTACAGTTCCTGTCATGCAGTTTACTTTTTTCCTCTCATAACACTGGTTAACAGTATTTTTGCTACATGTATTTATTGTATTTTAAGAAACTTTCCTCATTAATAAAATGCTTAAAACCCCTAAGAAATTTGTCCAAAAATTAGCAATCTTTAGAAATCCAGACTGTTAAGTAAACGTTTGATTAAAGTTGTGTCCTTAAGTCATCAAAAATCGATATTTTGAGTGAAAACGGTAAGAGATACAGCAAAAACGAGTAAATTCTGAGATTACTCTTATTTCCTACTAAAAACTGATATTTTGAGTGAAAACATAGAATTCCATTTTTCTCCAAAACTATAAGAGATTCAGCAAAAACAAGATATTGCCAATGAAAACATATAAGTCTGTTTTTCTCGAAAACTATAAGAGATACAGTCAGTCTTTCTTCAAAAGAAGCGAAGTCTATGATCACTTTTATTGCCTACCAAAAATTGATATTTTGAGTGAAAATATAAAAGTACGTTTTTCTCGAAAACGGTAAGAGATACAGCAAAAACAAGTGAAATCTGTGATGATTTTTATTTCATACTAAAAACCGATATTTTGAGTGAAAGCATAAAAATCAGTTTTTCTCGAAATCATGCGAAGACTGTGATCACTCTTATTTCCTACTAAAAACCGATATTTTGAGTGAATCATTGAGGTCCGTTTTTCTCGAAAACTATAGGAGAAACAGCAAAAACAAGCAAAATCTGTGATCACTTTAATTTCGTACTAAAAACCAATATTATGATTGTAATATTTAAGTGCGTTTTTTAGAAAACTATAAGAGATACAGTACAAACAAGCGAAATCTGTGATCACTTTTATTTCCTGCCAGAAAGTAATATTTTCAGTGAAAATATAAAAAATTTCAGTTTTTCACGAAAACTTTAAGAGATGCAACAATAACAAGCAAAATCTGAGATCAATTTTATTTTAAAGTGAAAGCCGATATTTCGTGTGAAAACATAAAAGTCTGTTTTTCTCAAAAACTATAGGAGATACTGATCACAGTTTTTCTCGAAAACTATAGAGTAAAAGCCAATATTTCGACTGAAAACATAAAATTCATGCCAATTCTTTTGGCTGGGTAGTGTAGAGTATCATATGGTTGGCTACGCCATGCTATTCTTTGTTATTTGCTTTCAATATAGTTATAAAGCAAATAAAAAATTATAAATTTCGTCAATCAGTGTAATTTAATAACAGAATCGTAAACAGCCCAAATAAATAAACGAAGGGAATTACTAATTAATTAATTTAAAAATATTGGAAATCATACTATCATACTCCGGTTCAAGTAGGTCATAAAAATTTATTAAATTAAAAAAAATCATAAAAATAAATAATTGCAAATAAAACATCACAACGCAGACATTATATTCTTCAAATATTAATTTAATACATTTTCTTTTCGAATACAAATACTGTATTAAATTTATATTTTCAAATATTTACATCGTTATACATATTTAAGGTTGTCATAGTGCGCAATACACATAAGCATATCATATCTATAAATATTGAATTACACATATTGCATTTCCTTTAAACGGATGTCATAGCTAAATGTTAATATCCGATTATCAATTTTATCGCGACATTCATGAGTGTACAGTTAGTGTCAACTATATATAATACTATGCAGCAGTTACATTAAAATATGTACATTTGTCTGTAAATATATGTCAGTGCATATTAATAGTAATAGGTTGGCTCATATGCAAGACAAAAAAACATTAAAAGTTTAAATTTTCTAGATATTTTCGAATATAGGAAACATACATAAATACATACGAATAAATACATGTATTCGTGGTTTGTATATCTGCTTAAGGTACTTATTATCCTGTGATCATCTCCTCACGCTTAATATTTATTTTATTACAATTTGCTTATACCCACCAACAAATTCTTCGGAAAAGCTTTTTATACTATTAAAATCACCCATCGGGCATTAAAAATGTGCAGTAAGCATTAATTTGATTACTTTTTATACCAGAATATATAGAAATATGTATGTACAAATATAGGTATGTAATGTGGTAATCACCAAAAAATGCACCAAAACATACATACATATACCCAACAGACAATATAAATAGTCTATCTCAAAATATGTAGGTAAAGGATAGTAAAGTTTTGCCACGAATATGTGACTAGATTAGACAAAACTAAAGACTAGGCTATAGACTGTGCTATCGACTAGACTAAAGAACAGACTAAAAATTAGACAAGACTATCGACTGGATTACAGACTATAGACTAGACTATATACTAGACTATAGACTAGACTATAGACTAGACTATAGACTAGACTATAGACTAGACTATAGACTAGACTATAGACTAGACTATAGAC
>NC_060954.1:43061660-43065009 GCF_022045245.1 Lucilia cuprina
TCTAGTCTATAGTCTAGTCTATAGTCTAGTCTATAATCTAGTCTATAGTCTAGTCTATAGTCTAGTCTATAGTCTAGTCTATAGTCTAGTCTATAGTCTAGTCTATAAATTAGTCTAAATTCTAGTCTAGTCTATGGTCTAGATCGAAAGTCGGGGAAGACTTTGATCCATTAGTATAGATTTTGTGCGTTCCATTTACTGAATTATATAAATCGTTCGTTATCCACGATGTACATACATATATTTCATGTAAAGAAGGAGCATGGGAGAACAATAGTCAAAAGGGATTAGTGACGTTGTCGAAAAGTAATTTTACAATATTGATTAAAATGCCTCAGTATATGCCTAAGACCCTCTTAAAATATATATATACCTTAGAATTTCTCGACATTCCGATTACATGAAAAATCTTTATTTAAATTTGAATAAAAAACATTTAAGAGTTTCCTATATTTAAATACCTTCTAATATCAAATGAACTATTTTTGATTCATTTAACTTCCTTAAAGTCCGTCGGTTGAACATGGTATTTGTTGACATAGATTCACTTACTAAACAAAAATTATAGCAAAATAAAAAAGTTTTTAAATGCAAAACATGTCACCGAAACTCAAACACTTCATTTCGTTGGTTTGATGAAAACCCATAGCCATTCATGCACTATAGAGGGAGCAAAAACTTTTACTATTTACCCCTTTTTTGTAGTTTTAATGCCAATTTTAAGAACTACTCAAAACAATGGTATTCTGCACGTACAAACTTGAATGTTAGCTAGAATACTTGAGTAGAGGATGGATGTGACAACGTGGAGACTATAAAGAAGTGGGAGGAAAAGGTTGTAAAAACGCTGAAATGTTGAACAAATCCTTGGTCGTTTTAGGAAGTGTTTTCTTAACTGCAGAAAATTTATTCAGACAAAAGATTTTAAGTAAACACCTACAAGAGGAGAAGGAATGCACAATAACGATGAGAGTTGATTGGCTTCGTATAATGCCCTACAAAACCTTAAAGTAATTTTCTAGCTGCCGTTCGGTTTTTTATTTTTTAATTTCAGGATTACTATAGCACCGACCATAATTTCAGACAATATGTGAGTCAAGCCAACTTCTATAGACTCTTTCATATTTTACGGAAATAAATTTTAAAATAAATTAAAATAGCAATAAAATCTGCCTATATAACATTTTGAAATATCTCTCTTCCTTCAACTGTAATTATTAAACCTTTCGGTTTTCTTAAAACATCTCAAGTAAAAGTGTTTATTTTACCCTAAAACTGTTAACATCAGCACTAAATTATATGTTCAATACAAACGGAATGGTTTGTAAGGTACAGGAATGTAAAACATACGAACATAATTAAATATTACCTTCATAAGAACTATGGCATACACACGTACAGATGTTTACGGACTAAGGACGATATCAAGCATAGTATGACACTATTATACTTGGCTGTCTTAAAATGTGCTCAATATCACATTATGAAAAACACTTAAAATATAACAACAACTCGGGATGGATAGTAATCATTGGAGTTTATACATATAATATGACTAAAGTGTATAAGATTAAAACATATGTGAGATTATTATTTAGTCTATAGTCAAGTCTACGAACCTATAGTCTAGTCTATAGTCTAGTCTATAGTCTAGTCTATAGTCTAGTCTATAGTCTAGTCTATAGTCTAGTCTATAGTCTAGTCTATAGTCTAGTCTATAGTCTAGTCTATAGTCTAGTCTATAGTCTATAGTCTATATTCTAGTCTATAGTCTAGTCTATAGTCTAGTCTATAGTCTAGTCTATAGTCTAGTCTATAGTCTAGTCTATAGTCTAGTCTATAGTCTAGTCTTACAACATACAACGTTACAACCATAGAACAACCATTATGAATTGAACAATGATTTAGTGTAGCAATTGAGTGTTCTGTGCGTCATTTTCTTGTTTATTGTCTACAATATATATAAACCCTTTATTAAAAACGTGCAATATCTGTTTAAATTTGAAATATGTAAAAAAAAATAAAACAAAAATATATTTCACAATAATAACTAAATATCATGCTGTGCACAAATCCCTTCGGTTTTGCTAAGGACAATGTACCGATTTAGAATAAAATAAATAGGTATACAGTGGTGTAGCAAGTTTTTTTATATTTTAGAAACAACATAGTATATCTGGTACTGTTACTGTTGCTATTTGCAGTTTTACATGTCTTGAGCTAAGGTGCTTCTGTGATGATTAAATGTTGTTAGCGATCGTGGGAGGAATGGGGGTATTAAATATAAAATAAAATATCTACATTATACATATCTGTCTGCATTTAAAAAATTCTGTCTTCCTCGATTGCATCTAAATTCTGATCGCCCATTCTGAGAAAAATTTCCAGAACTGCAGAGATAATATTTGTATATATAGAAATACTATGTATGTAATGTATTAAATATTTTACAACACCCTAATGCCTTAAAGACAACATTTTTCATTTCTATGATTAAAGTGGTAAAAGTAAAAATATTTTCTTTTTGCTCTATAATAAATATTGGAATTTAAAGAAAATAATAAAAAAACAAGTTTTTTTTGTAATAAATTTGTTGCTTAAATTCCACAAAATGTGTATGTATGAGTGAGTGTATATATCGAGTAGAGAAAGGTTGAGGCATGCTTCAATAAGTTTTTGAGTTAAACAGAGTGTAGTTGAAGATTTTTGCTTTAATTTTTCTAGCACAACTTTTTTTACTCGTTAAACCACTTAATGACAATTTAAGGTTGTTTTGCAGAAAACACACACCATCTCATGCTTTTACACAAAATGTTTAAATTTTCACTGAAAAGTTATTGGGGAAAAATAATGAGATTTAAGATACTTTTCCTGCAGGAGAAATAGTTTTCCCAACTAAACTGTACCAATTAAAACTTTTTGAACATTTAGAATATTTCTATTGGGTTCATAAATAAACCTGAGAAAAAGGTTAACATATTTTTGCTAAGTAATAAGTGTAAAAGTAACTTAATTAAATAAATTTTAAGATTTTCAAATAAATTAATTTGTTAGTGGGTTTTTATATCAAAAATAAAAAATTTAATTATATTAAGTTTGCAAATGGTTTTTAGTTAAACAAGAAACTGTCATAATTGAAACATCCTGAAAATGTTTTGCTTTTTTTAGTAAGTACATACTATATGTATGTCAATATAAATATGTATACCATTATGTATTCAGCGATTTTGTTAAAATGAGAATTCTAGTCTATAGTCTAGTCTATAGTCTAGTCTATAGTCTAGTCTATAGTCTAGTCTATAGTCTAGTCTATAGTCTATTCTATAGTCTAGTCTATAGTCTAGTCTAT
>NC_060954.1:43065109-43075671 GCF_022045245.1 Lucilia cuprina
GACTAGACTATAGACTAGACTATAGACTAGACTATAGACTAGACTATAGACTAGACTATAGACTAGACTATAGACTAGACTATAGACTAGAATATAGACTATAGAATATAGACTATAGACTAGACTATAGACTAGACTATAGACTAGACTATAGACTAGACTATAGACTGGACTATTGACTATATTATATTCTAGACTAAAATCTAGTCTATAGAGTTAAATTTATACTAGACTATAGTCTAGACTAGAAACTATACTATGGAGTGGAAAGTAGTATAGATTATAGACTTGACTATACAATAAAGTAGACTATTGACTATACTATAAACTAGACTACAGATTAGACTAACTGTTGTGTACCACTTTCCCCACAATAATTTCTTCCTAAAGGGAAAAACAAGACACAAAACAAAAGTAGATTTGAATACAATTTTAACATTCTTCGTACATCCTGCAGATACCATATTGTTGTTTGTTGTGTAAAATAATTTGTATTTATGACATTTTAATTGGTAAAGTTTTGTTATAATTAATGTCGCATATAAGAAGAAATGGGTCTAAATAGTTGTACTGAGAAGATAAATTAAATGTTGTTCAGACATACATATATACGTCTATAATTAAAACTTGTACAAATGAATGTATATTTTTAATACATAGTACATAGTAATGTATGTTTGTCTATAGCAATGTTTTAGGTTTGGCAAACATAAAAGGCATACATACCCAATGAGCATATTCTAATGAAAGTCTATAACATCGAAAAGGTATATGAACAAATTCCTAAAACGTTTTTGAGTTTGATGAAAATATGTGTATGAGCCGAGAAGTTATCTAGTCAATTAATGCAAATTCTCTTAAGTTTTTAATAAAAGAAGTCCTTTTATAATGTTTCCTGGGTAAAAACATATAAACTCACAATTGTGTTCATAAATTCTTGCATATTTATAAATACATATTTATAATTGTGTTGTTATAAATGTATATACGAGTATGTAATTCAAATTCTAATTATTATTATTAGGTTCAAGAAGAAAACAACAAAAGAGTGTTATTTATTTTCAGATTAACACCCACCCGCAAAGGGATACGACCGACGACAGCTAGAGGCAATATTTAAAAATTAAAACAGAGAAAATATAAAATTCTAAAAATATGTACTTACATATATATGTACACAACACAGTCATAAATAAATTAAATATTAATTTATAAATCTGCTAACCAATTACACATACATTCATAAAATATTATTTAGAATTTTCTATTTTTAACTACGACAACATTTTAAATATTGCAGAGGAACAAGTTTTATAATAATTGTTTATGGCATTCTCTAAATATCTTGAAGATCAGATTCAAAGCTATTCATTACTTTGGTCACTGGGTTAAAAAAAGGTTCTGATTTGTCATAACATTCATTATATATCACAAGACAAGAGCCCAGTTTGAATAACAACCTATATAAGGGAATTTTTTGGTAATTTTTCAATCTTCAAAGGTACTTTTTGAATTTTTTTATAATATTTAATCTAGTAACATGAAATTAGGATGTAGAGCCCGGATTAGGTGAGAACATATTCTTGTGGTACTTCTTCCTTCTTCTTCAAAATATATAATTAAACATAAACTGCATGTTTCACAAATTCAAAGCAATATTTTCTTTCTTGTAAATACACTGAAAACAAAAACAAATTTATTTGCTATATATTGAAATATTTGTAAGTATATAAATGTTAAGAGAAACCTGCAAAAAAGGACTTTTGGTACTTTTTATACCCTTAACCTCCTCCCGTTTGCAATTTCTATAATATAATTTTCCGACCCCATAAAGTATATATATTCTGAATCCTTATAGGTAGCGGAGTTGATTAAGCTATGTCAGTCTGTCTGTCTGTCTGTTCGTCTGTCTGTGTGTTTGTTTGTTGAAATCAATTTTTAGAGGACCCCAGATATCGGCGAGATCCGAATAATTCAATAATTCTGTAAGACATGCTTTCGAAAAGATCGATATTTAAAATCAGCAAAATCAGTCCATAAATACCAGAGATATGAGCAAAAATCCGAGACAACCTCTGAAAATTTCATCAAAAATTGAGATTTTTTTCATGCTCCGACAGAAATTGCAAAAAAAAAAACAAAAACACAATACGTAATACATAATCATACGGTAAATTTTGTTATTGTACTCTTGTTTATAAAAACAAGACAGTGAGAGAGCAGCAAAGTAAGAGTAGCAGAGCCAAACCACCACTAGTGTGTTGTTATTGGCTAGAAACATGAATTTATGTATGTGGAGCCTGGCTGAAGTTAGAAGCCATAAAAGGGAACTTTTTGGTACTTTTTCGTTCTACAAAAAGTACTTTTTGAGTTTTCTATAATAATTAACTTAGAAACATAAAATTAAGTATGTAGAGTAGGAATTAGGTAAAAACAGGAAAAAGTAAACTTTTTAGTACTTTTTCGTACCTTTTACTTTTTGAATTTTCTATAATATCGAACCTAGAAGCATGAAATTAAGTATGTAGAGCCCGGATTAGATCAGAACACATAAAAGGGGACTTTTTCGTACTTTTTCGTTTTACAAAAGGTACTTTTTGAATTTTCTATAATATTGAATCTAGAAACATGAAATTAAGTATGTAGAGCCCGGATTAGTTAGTTTGTTAGTTAGTTAGTTAGTTAGTTAGTTAGTTAGTTAATTAGTAAGTTAATTAGTTAGTTAGTTAGTTTGTTTGTTAGTTTGTTAGTTTGTTAGTTTGTTAGTTTGTTAGTTTGTTAGTTTGTTAGTTTGTTAGTTTGTTAGTTTGTTAGTTTGTTAGTTTGTTAGTTTGTTAGTTTGTTAGTTAGTTAGTTAGTTAGTTAGTTAGTTAGTTAGTTAGTTAGTTAGTTAGTTAGTTAGTTAGTTAGTTAGTTAGTTAGTTAGTTAGTTAGTTAGTTAGTTAGTTAGTTAGTTAGTTAGTTAGTCCGTTAGTTAGTTAGTTTGTTAGTTAGTTAGTTAGTTAGTTAGTTAGTTAGTTTGTTAGTTAGTTAGTTAGTTTGTTAGTTAGTTAGTTAGTTAGTTAGTTAGTTAGTTAGTTAGTTAGCTGTTCACAAGACACATTTTAAACTTCTTAGCAAGGATTAACTATAAGTTGATAGTCAGTCTGCCATAGTTGAGATCTCACCATTGATTTTTTACATACGTTGTATGTCCCCTGTACTTCCTTAATTGACTACAAGAAACGCAGGCCAGTAATTTGTTTTGTAGATCACGTAGTATAACGATAATGTTTCTTGTTCTGAGAAAATCTCCAATTCACAAATATTTTATTTATATAATTATTTCATTTAGCTTATTAAGTAATATATATTAAGAAATCCTATATGTTAGTACATCAACTTATTCTCACCTTACAATTACAACTTAATACACTTACAACGTAATATTCTGTTGTGTCTTATTTAAACATATAAAAGTCATATGGCGTTGCGAGAGTCCTACAGACATGACATTTTACTTCTCACTTATCGTAACTAAAACATTTTTAATGCTACTGAAGAGAATAACTACTTATTAAAAAAGACGAAATTCTCAAGCACGTATCAAGTAAGTCATGGTAACCTGTAATTTGAGTTTTACCAAGGATGAGTAAAAATATTACGAGTATATAAAATAAACATTAAATCGTGTTGGTCTGTCTTATTTTGGAAATAAAATTTCTTACAGTCTTTAAACTAAGGGGAGCTAGTGGAATATGGAAAAGTAAACCAGTCACACAAATCTTATTTAAAGAATTATATATACATTCACTCCTGTGGGCACAAAATCAAGTCATGCTTATTAATGATAATTTTAAAAAGTAATTTAACTTAAAAAAATCTGTTAAAATGTTTCGTTTTCTATTTTTTGTTGAAGAAAGTTTTAATTTGAAAATATATGAAACATTATAATAACAAGCGCTATTATTCTATTATAAACAAATAAATTACTTGCTATTAAAGTTAATTTTCAACTTAAAGAACAGTATAATGCTGTAAAGAACTTAAAATTTCTTAAGAAACAGCTGTGCCGCGTATAGTTCGCTTTGCTTTGTGATAACAATCTTGATGTCTGCAATTTGTAATTTCCATAATATAATCATCTGACCCTAAAGTTTATGTGTATTCCGAATCCTTATAAATTGCGCTACTAAGTAAACTTTGGTACTTTTTCTGTTGTTAAAAAGCTACTTTTTGGTGTTCATTTTGTCAATCTTGGTTTACATATGTCTTTTTTAGGAATTACCCATAACCGACTTGAATGTCATGGCGTATACGTACTTTTGATTTAAAAAATATCACTCATCCGCCTAGGGTAACGAATTATAGTTATTTTTAATGTATATTAGCAAAGTAACCAAGTTTGTTCTCTTCATCTTAGTTGACACTGTATTTCCTTTAATTTTTTAGTTAATTTTTAGCGCAATACAGAATCTAAGTACTTAACATAAAATAATTTAAGGTTTGACTAGTTTGTGGCTAAAACAGCAACAAAACGAAAACATAAACTTAAGAAAATATTTAGATCAACATTAACCACACACACACACACACTCTCTGTGATACATAAACATACACATACTCAAGTAAAGTAATGAGTCCACTTTTCATGGTTGACTCAACATGTACGATAAATGTCATAATGAAAATGAAATAAAAATAACAAAAAATAGTCGTCTAGAGTTAGATAGAAGATAATAAACATTTTTTTAAAATCCTCGAAAAAAAAACTTAAATGAAAGCAATAAAAGGAATTAAAAGATACAACAAAGTAAACTGTAATGGAAAAGAAGATGAAGACAATTTACAAAAGTTTTTGCACTTAGGATTCATTAAATTAAAGAAATCTTATTTAGAATGGCGCCAAAATATGACAGGTATTATAAATACTATCTGCAGAGATTATAAAATATACACCTACACACACACACACAAACATACATATGTATGTGCACAGAGTACATATCTTAAAGTAACCCCATTAGTAACACACACAAAGAGGATATAAATAAAAATCCCCACAGAAACATACTGACACACACGCACATACTTTTTTTTACAAACATTTATAGAATAATACTTGAATCAACACACACTTAACAGATTTGTTTTTTGTCTTTGCTTTAAATATTTATTTGCAAAAAATTACTTGAAAATATGTTTCTTGCGTTGTAAAGAAATGTCAGTTTTAAGAAAATATTACCTTTGAAAACTTCAATGACTCCTTCTCATATAAATGTGAGTCTAAAAATATACGTGGTATTGCTGTAAGAAGGCAAGGAGGCAAAACACTTAGAATCTGTTTTCCAATGTAATAGTTTCACAGTCATTTTATGGAAAGAATCACTTTTTTTGCTTTGACAATAATAAAAATGAATGTGAAACATTTAAATAACTGATAATTATAGGTACATATATATTTATATGTATTTAGTAGTAAAATATGTTAACTCCACTTTTGTTGTAATTGAAAAGAAAGCAAAAAATGAAGCAAAACTTCATTTACAGTTTTTTATTTCGTGATCCTGTTTTTTGTAAAATGACTTCGAAATTTGTAAAAGGTACGTTTAAAAAAAAATACTTTAAAATAACTTCCACTGATCAAGCAGTGTTGTGTTTGGTGTTAACAGAACGAGAAGTGTTGAAAAATATTTCTTTATTTTTATACCCTTCACCTTCGTGAGAAGGGTATATATAAGTTTGTCATTCCGTTTGTAGTTTCTATAATATAATTTTCCGACCCTATAAAGTATATATATTCTGGATCCTTATAGATAGCGGAGTCGATTAAGCCATGTCCGTCTGTCTGTTTGTCTGTCTATCTGTCTGTTGAAATCAGTTTTTAAAGGTCCTCAGATATCAGCGAGATCCGAAACTTCAATAATTCAGTTAGACATGCTTTCGAAATATAAGCAATAATCTGAGACAACCTCTGAAAATTTCATCAAAAAAGCCACATTTTTTTCATGCTTTGTTAAAAAAGCAACAACAATACTGTGAATTGGATAGAGATGTACATGTGCGTGTGGAGATGTATTTGGTTTTATTCAGCTGTGTATTTTTTGTATGTTTGCATGCTGTTCTGTTCTCCCGAAGGTAAGTGGGTATAACAAGAACAAGGAGATAAAGCAGTAATGTTGGTAATACAGCTGATATTTGTTTGAGGGTGGTAATACAGTTTGACGGTGGTATTACAGTACAACGGTTAATATTTCTTTCTGCTAGAGTTTATATTTGTTTGTGTGTATGTTATGTGTGACATGTGTGCAAAGATACAAAATAAATAAAAACTGTTTTTTAAAACATACTTGGTGAAGGGTATATAAGATTCGCACAGCCAAATATAGAAATATTATTTGTTTCATTCTTCAAAGTTTTTCAAATTTTTTTGGAAAAAATAAGAGTAAAAAATTAAATAAATGTTAAAGGATATCCCGACAGTATAAAATAAAAATAATACAAAATTTTACCCAAATATTCTTATATTCTTATTCTCTTGACATAGAATTCAGCATTGCTTGACTATTACAAGTATCATAGAATATTTTTTGAAAAATTTACTTCTTAAAACTTAAAAAATCCTTTAAAAAGGACACAGTATTATTAAATGGAAATAATTAAAAACGTAATATTTCTCCATTAAATTTATAGTGTCAGACGTCTATCATCCAGTTTCTTTTTGTCAAACGGTGTAATTAACAAATGTTTGAGAACACCACAGCGTATGCGTACGATTTAATTACAATATATCACTCATACTTCTACGTAATTGCCGTCTGCATTTATACACAATTTGTAGGCAACATTGGTAGTACTTGAAAATAAAAAGTTCCCATTTTCTAAATTTTAATTTCATGTTGAGTGTTTAATTTTTCGTTTTTTAGGTTCAATTAAAAAATAATTGCTTTTTATTTATATTCCTTTTTTTAGTAGGACCATGTAAAGGCTGTGATTTAAACCCAAATTCACGTTGAGAGAATGTTGGTTTAAGAACTGATATATTCTACGCCATATATGTCTGGATTCTCTCTTCTGTGTTGTTGCTAATCCAACAAATATCTGTGTGGTGATTTATTGGCTAAATACATCTCTGCGATCTCAATAGTGTGTTTGCACTAGTTAGATCGTTAGTTGATGGGTATTGCATTCCAGTTAATGCAATCTTTCGTAGCATCAAAAGGGTAGTCATCTACTGGTATACCGGGAGATAATTTTCACCTGCTATTAACTTTAGTCTAGTGATTGATTGATTGCATTTCCTTGTCGGGGTATGCATTAGATGTAATCACATGCTGACTTCATTCCGCAATGGGGCTACTATAGCAAGATAATATATATCTCGATTACTTCAGCAAAGTGCTTGTACATGGAACGACACACAGCCGTGCACAAAGATTGCCACCAGATTCATTCATAGAAGGATTCAGGGAAATGTGGTAGAACCTCTTCAAGTCCCAGTGGAAGCAGAATTAGACCGACAAGGCAGGTGTTCGCAAGGCACTTCGATATGTCGTGTGTCAAGTGTGTTTCCAGTGAAGTTGTTGGGCGCATTGGTTTACCGTACAACAACTAATGTATATGTTGTCAATATGTAGGCCTATCTTCCTTATCTTGCTTCAATATCTCTCCCTTCACTGCTATCCCATTTCTCTTCTTCTAATGGATCAAATATGGGCGATCAGTACAAAAGTCGGCTGATGTTTGTAATGGTCATACACCCACCTGAAAGTATACCAATCAGCTCAGAATTATTTTCTATGCTATGTCCGTCCATCCTTCTGCCTATATGTCCTCCCCCCGGGGGCATGTTACCTTGGCGAGACCTCCGCCTTGGTGTTATTGCAATCCCGGGGTATAAAGAGGGCCCAATACCTCCAGTCTGACCGGGACTGAAAAATTGGCTGTTTCAGTCTACTGTTTGGCTTAGTCCTTGCATAGATTGGTAGAGGTCAGACCAGAGCACCGCATAATCTGGTACTACGGGTGGCCAGTTGCCCGCAGGACTATGTCCTGACTGGTCAGTTGGTTGAGGTTCCTTCGGGATCCACGTAGTGGCTGTGGTTTAAACCCAAATTCGCGGGAAGAGTATAAGTGACGATTAAAAGACTGATGCATGATAATAGTCAATATTTCGGGATAAGTTCGGTGCTGTTGCCGAAAATCAACAGATACCCCACAGAGGAGTGACTGTGGGACTAAGCGTTGGAAATGGGTTGGAGTCAATTGTATATGATACGGAATGAATGTAGAGGTATGCGGGCCTCATCCACCCGTATATCTAAATGAATGTGTCGGATAAATGAGATGTGTGCTGGGTTGAATGATGATGGATGAAAGGTATCATATACATGTGATACCAATTAATTTTCCTTCCTTGTCCAGAGTATACTCTGTTCATATCAGACTTACCACAGCGTGTCACTGTGAGTAAGAACGATGTCTACGGCTTATTGATGGATCGTGCTTCGGTCCACCGGTTACGTCTCTAGGTGCTGTTGCCGAATCAACAGAGCCATAGTAGTGTGGTTGTCTTCCAACGTGACTACTTTGGCAAGAGATTAGATAGCTCGAGTACTCCAGCAAAGTACTTGCGCATGGTACCGGTCAGCCAATGTGCAAAAATTGTCACCTCAGTCTTCATTGAAGACAAAGGGGCAATGGTAGACCGTTCTCAAGTCTACCCTGTGTCCGTACGTCTATCCGTCCTTGTAGACAAACTACATGTTAAGATCGGTCCATTATGCATTTAGTCCATACATGTTATGATCGGTGTGTTATTTCAGTAATTATTTCAGAATAGGGCATGTAAACCTTGTTATCAAACTACAAGCCGCAATTTTGAAGATATTTCAATGAAGTCTGGCACATGATATTCTATGGTATCGTAGACAAAGCCCATTGAAAATGGTTATCATTGGCTTAAGTATATATGAGGCAAGGTACAATTCAACTTAAATGCTTTATTATTATAACTAAATCACATTTTATTATATGGTCGCCCGACTATAATATCTTATTTATTTTTAACTTTATTTATACGATTGTTACGACTGACAGACAGACGGACGGACGGACAAGCTCAGAAAGCAATATTGTGTGTCAGAAACGCCGTCTTCACTATAGTATTGTAGGGTAAAATCAGACAGGCCCGATTTTAGTTTACAATATCTTTAACACACACTCCGTATTACACATTTTGTTGATCGTTTTTATTCCTTTAAGGAGTTTTAATTTAAGAAAAACACAAAAGTTCAAGGTTTACAAATAAATATGTATATACAAGGATTTAAAAACATTTATCTCTGTAATATCTTGACATAAAAACCATGTCTGTCTATGAATCTTTAGCTACCCATTTCATTAAACTTAAAAAGAAATATATAAAATGTTTTTGCTATTTAAATTTCTTTACTTTAAAGTAGTTGAGTGTGTATGTGTTTATGTGTGCGTGTGATATTGTGGTTTTTCTAGATACAAATTTTCTTCCATTAGTCTTTAGCTTTCCTTTTTGCTGTTTTTATACACTTTAAAAGATTTTCTTTTTATATCTAAATGTGTGTGTGTGTGTGTGTGTTGTTATTAAATGTAATTATGTATGTGTTAGAAAACACTTTAAAAAGAAAAAAAATTAACAAGGCCACAGCAATTTACTTAAATAATTTTGCATATAAAAACAAACAAACACACGCATTAAGACAAAGTTTTTTTTTGAACAAGAAATTAATATTAAAAGCCATTTATGACAAGGTAAATTTAGCTGAATAAATATGTCAGCAAAATTATCTTTATTAACAAAATGTTGCGTTAAGTAAATGTTTGTAAAGGTAAGAAAATAAATTTGTTTAAAATTCCTACAGAAATTCTGCTGCAGACTTTTATCAAGATTACATCTATTGTATTTTTGTAAAAAAAACATTCTTAACTAATGTTTATACATTTCCCTTGTCTAATCTACTGTGTTCGCCTTTAACCCTAGTATTTTTAAGAATATCTAATATTTCTTGTAACTTGTCTTCATTAATTTAAAATTAGTACTAATATTCTCTTTTTCATGTAATCTACTTTAAGACTTAACGCTTGTTAACATTTTAAAGCGCTTTTATTGCAGATTTCTTTTTAAAGTCAACATAAAACTATTTATTTTCATAACACTATTTAAATAACTTTTGGCATTAACATAACAATACAAATATTTTTTTTACCTCAATTTATGATTTTTCACTTTTTTTGTGGGGGGTTGTTTATATATATTCGCCTTAAAATAACAAAATTTTTATACATAAAGCTAACAGAAATTTCAATGAAATTGATGACTGAAAATTTATCCCAGCAAAAACTTGGCTACTGATATGGTCGAATTTACTTTAGTTAGTTAGTTAGTTAGTTACATGGTTTGTTAGTAAGTTAGTTAGATAGTTTGTTAGTTTGTTAGATTGTTAGTTTGTTAGTTTGTTAGTTTGTTAATTTGTTAGTTTGTTAGTTTGTTAGTTTGTTAGTTTGTTAGTTTGTTAGTTTGTTAGTTTGTTAGTTTGTTAGTTTGT
>NC_060954.1:43075771-43077333 GCF_022045245.1 Lucilia cuprina
AAACTAATATAAAAGTGCGCTTTAATAAATAAGATAAATGACAAGATAAAACAACGAACAACAAGAGTTGCCAGATCTTTAATTTTTATAAGATTACATATTATAACATTTTTGCAGAATGAATTTTAATATATTCCTCTTGATAAAACTTAACGAAGTTGCTACTGAAATGGCATTAGAAATGTCAAGAACATGTCCAGTTCAGGCAAGCTTATATGCCCTGTTCATTGCATAGTAGTCCTATGCGCACAAGGGTAATGTCAGACAGGCGACCCAGCCTCGAGAGATCCTTCTTGCATTGTCTTACTAATAGAGAAGGGGCAGTATAAGAGTTTAGTGGGAAAAGGGCCGCTTGAGTATTGACAAAAATTCCTATGTTGCCGCGAATATTTAGATCATGTAATACCCTACATACCCTACTGACATTGTCGCAAATATGTCAGCCTAAGAAACACTACAGCTGGTGGGAAGACGGTGGGATATACTTAGCCCAGCTTCTTCACTGAAGTCTTACACCGCAGTTTATTTCAGAACCATCTATGAAGATTCTGGTGATATATTTTTTCCGTAGATTACCTGTACACCACTCGCTCTTCGAAAGAACTCTGACTTTGAAGACTATATCAAAGTTTATGCGTAGCGGTAAAAGCTTAAAATTTTAGCGTGTCCATATGTTTTTGCTCCAACTTCCGCATGAGTTAAGCCTTGCTACGCTGCAAACAGATATGGTCATTATATGAAGTCTCTGAAGTTTGTATAGCTGATCTATAACAAACTTATTCTAAGTTGAGGTTCACCATACATGAGATCCATACATAAGAATAGGACGTTCTATAGCTGTGTACATCCATTTCACTATGTTGGGACTAAGTCCCCATTTTATTCCAAACATCTAACGACAGGTAAAGTAGGTGACCGTTTCCTTCGTGACTCTCTGCTGGATGTTGAGTTTCGCTGTTCTTTAACCGAGGTAATTTGAAGCTTGTAATCTTGGTCTTTGTTGTGAATAGCACTGTTCTATTTTTACTAACTACAGTAACCTGCTTACATGTCAACTACCTACTGAATTAATTATCTAACTAATTATCTAACTAACTAACTAACTAACTAACTAACTAACTAACTAACTAACTAACTAACTAACTAACTAACTAACTAACTAACTTACTAACGAACGAACTAACTAACTAATTAATTAATTAATTAATTAACTAACTAACTAACTAACTAACTAACTAACTAACTAACTAACTAACTAACCAAGTAACCAAGTAACCAACCAACTAACTAACCAACTAACTAACTAACAAACCAAGTAACTAACAAACTAACAAACTAACTAACCAACTAACCAAATAACCAACTAACCAACTAACCAACTAACCAACTAACCAACTAACCAACTAACCAACTAACTAACTAACAAACTAACAAACTAACAAACTAACAAACTGACAAACTAACAAACTAACAAGCTAACAAACTAACAAACTAACAAACTAACAAACTAACAAACTAACAAACTAACAAACTAACAAACTAACAAACTAACAAACTAACAA
>NC_060954.1:43077433-43143663 GCF_022045245.1 Lucilia cuprina
TTTAAAGAGTCAACTTCAACTTTTTCTAATAAATACTTAAAACTTAAAACCACCATCTTTTCATTTTTTCCGCCATATTGTTAAAGGTTATATTAAATTATCAACAAAAAAGCCTGAAAATAGGTGGAATAACCTAGACACATGTAAAGGGGACAAGATATTGTGCCCTTCTTTACTGACAAACGCACAAGACACCCTATAAACGAAAGTACGAGGGATATATCAAGGCTGATAGCAGAAATAAGAGAACACTGGGTAATAGACAGACATCGAAGTCAATGATAACTGTCGCAGTTTCAGGGAAAAGGAAGAAATGATCTTTCATCTCCTGTGTGAATGCCCTGCTCTGTAAAGATAAACCGTTTTATTGGCAATTACTCTATATTACTATATCTGAGTATACTCTTACAGATATTCTCAGATTTCTCAGAGCTACAGGCTGGATCTAATACTATATCTGACGAGTGGAATGGTTCGTTCAAAACGGAGTCTCTTCGATTCTTCTTGACAATTCTCGAACAGTGAACTACCAAGTTAACCAAACAACAGTTTAAAATTATTCTAAAGCTCCATTGAATAAGGATTAAAATACAGTCGATTCTTTACCATTCCATTTATAAAACAGGAATTTCATCCGAAATATTAACTTAACACAAAACGACTCTACAGTAACAAGATATATAAGAATCGCTAGTCAGCCCGCAAGTACTGTAACTTTCCTCCCTTTGCAGTCACTAAAAAACGACTAAATCTCCATTCTTGGATGTATGTTTAGTTCTTCTGTCTATGAAATGTGCATTACACATGAATGTCTGTTTACTTAAATAAGAGCTAATGAATATTAATTTCATAAATATTTTCTTATTCAAATAACTAAAAGATACACAATGATGGATTCCTCTTTCCATTTCACATTCTCCATTAATAATTTCTAAAAAGCAAAATAAAAATTACCCAGCATAACATTAGAATATAAATATAATTTTATGACTTTACATTAAAAGCTAACAGTCACTCACACGATGAAAATACAATGTACGAAATGTGCCTCTAAAAGTATGAGTAACATTATTAACATCCTTTCAGGCTAATATCAAAAATCTGCTTTTAAATTATACTATTTTAATATTCAAGTCAGTGCTGTAGTTAACCGTAAAAGGTAAAACTATTGTTGTTTCCAAATACACGAAAAATTATAAAAAAAATATATTTTAATACAAAGTATATTTCTTTTACCTTAAGGATTACAAAATGTTGGTAGAATTTGATTAGTTAATGGAAGAATTTTAATGAAAGGTATTGAATTGGATTAGATTAATATTAAAATGCAAAGAACGTGTGTCAATTTGGTTTAATAGTTTAAATTTAATATAAATATTATAGAAACTTTTGTTAAATACACTCCAGAGGTTTTCATGTTTAAATGAAGGATACGGGAAACAGTTGAGTCAAAAATATACTCAACTATAGACTAGACTATAGACTAGACTTTAGACTAGACTATAGACTAGACTATAGACTAGACTATAGACTAGACTATAGACTAGACTATAGACTAGACTATAGACTAGACTATAGACTAGACTATAGACTAGACTATAGACTAGACTATAGACTAGACTATAGACTAGACTATAGACTAGACTATAGACTAGACTATAGACTAGACTATAGACAAGACTATAGACAAGACTATAGACTAGACTATAGACAAGAGTATTGACTAGACTATAGACTAGACTATAGACTATAGTATCGAAAATACTATAGATTAGACTTAAGAATAGACCATGAATAATAGAATAAGGAATGGACTGTATTATTAATCTATATTATAAATCAAACATATTATAGTCGTATTAATTTTATTTATCAAAAGAAAACGTATTAAATTTACAAATTACCAATTTGTACTTAAATATTACAAACATATTGTTTATATAATTAATTAAAGTTTTAACTATGTATTTACATATACATTTACTTAACAACTACAATTTAAATAAATGTCCTTACAAGTACAACATTGTAACCTAAAAAATCATACTCATAAAATAATATTAGTCTAGTAAGTTAATTTGACACCTGATTACAATCGTTTTATTTACAGGTGAATAAGCAACAAACATATGTATATACATTGTACTTACATATACATATGTTCATAGAAATTACATTAATTTTGTAGTTTCACTTTCAGCACAAAGTACAAAGTCTACTACATTGAAATTTAGTTTGGTTTAAGGTCATATTGAGTTCAGTTTACACAGTTCAGGACACACACATACTTTTGTGAGTAAATTCGTTACAATTAGTTCAATTTAATTTTTCCATACTAAGTACACAAAAATATTAAACATTTAATGTCAAAAGTCAAAACAAATTACTTGTAAGCTAATTGAAAATGAAATTTTAAATGAATTATTAAAATTAAATTGTCATTTAATATGAGAAAGATTATCGTATCAATCGGTTGGGAACAGATGGAGTTATTTCATTAATAAACGGATTTTATTTTATTACGTTACAATATTTGACAGTATTTTGATTACAAATTGAACAAATGAAAAACTGCGCCCACTCTGGTTTTATAGAAAATTTTCGCACTGATCTACGCCTGGTTAATTCGTACTTTACAAATAACAACTTTCAATCCAACATTGTCATTCTTTTTAAATACCATAAATTTCAAGATGTCAAGGACTGTTAACAGTTCATTTTTCAATATTCTTACTACTATGGAAAATTGTATGAGTATGTATGTTTGAATATGTTATTTTCTTGCATTATTCTTGTTATTTCAAGGTTGAAATTAATTTGAGCTTTATAGGGAATGAAAACGAAGCCTGTCGTATTTATAACGCGTAAATCAGCAAATAAACACTCAAATTTTTGGTATCCCCTCAAAAAAATGTTCATACTTACTTGGAAGTTATGAACGTGGGACATTACTTAGTAAATTCAGGTAGGATGACATAAATTAGACTATGGACCAGACTATAAACTAGACTATAGACTAGACAATAGACTAGACTATAGACTAGACTACAGACAAGACTACAGACTAGACTACAGACTAGACTACAGACTAGACTATAGACAAGACTATAGACTAGACTATAGACTAGACTATAGACTAGACTATAGACTAGACTATAGACTAGACTATAGACTAGACTATAGACTAGACTATAGACTAGACTATAGACTAGACTATAGACTAGACTATAGACTAGACTATAGACTAGACTATAGACTAGACTATAGACTAGACTATAGACTAGACTATAGCCTAGACTATAGACTAAGCTATAGACTGGACTATAGACTAGACTATAAATTAGACAATAGACTATAGACTAGATCATAGACTAGATTATGGACTAGACTATAGACTAGAATATTGACTAGACTATAGACTATTTAGCCTAGACTATAGACTTAACTATAGCCGTGACTGTACTCTAGACTTTAGTCTTTTTGCACAACGTACAACGAGACTTGATGCTCTGATAACTCAATCTTGTACATAGCGATCTCGCTCACAGATCATCAAAACGGTCAAAAGTGATGTCAGGCTTTCAATGCCTAGACTGTGATCACAACTGTGAATTACAAGAGTTACGTGCATAAAATGTCATGGAAAATAATATCAAATTACACATTGCCCTTATAGACCCTTATTTTCATATGCATGGAGAACAGATCCAGTAGCAGACAGTTCTTTGAACTGACCTATATATAAAAGTTCTATAAAAGTGCGTAAACAGAGACAATGAGATTTTTGCAACTATAGTTGAACCATTGCGAAGCAGCACAGTATCTGCTTCGCAGAGTGTTATAGAGACAAATGTAGACATAGCACTTCTTAAGGTACGTTAAAAAATAGAAGAATCTCCATCATGGACGGCATTAATTCTGTGTAAGTAAATAAACTATTTTTCAAATTTCATAAAAATTGACTCAATGAATTTGAGTAAAATCAAATTTCCCGTTTTTCGCCTTTTGATCCGTTTTCCCGCCAAAGAAATAGCATATGTTTTGTTTAAATAAATATTGCAGAATTAGTCCGTAAAATATCTACAAATATCGAAAAAGTTTTCTTAATGTGCTAAAAAAAGTATCAAAAATACAGTTTTATCCCTTTTACATCCAAAAAGGACTGAATTTAAAAAAAGTATGAAACAGGTGTCTGAAAATTTTGAAAGATGTATTCAAAATATTTACAAAAATTTTATTATCTTTATTCGTTAAAAAGTTTTAAATTACCAAAAAAGATACCAAAATCGCTTTTGTTACCCATTTTCACCGCTTAAAAGTACGAATTTCGAAAAAGTACCAGACACTCACCTGCACTCTTTATACTCTACACCATTATAGTGGGGAGGGTATTATACGTTTGTGCTGATGTTTGTAATACAGTAAATGACCCCCCCCCTAAAGTATACTAATTGATTCAGAATTATTTTTTGAGTCGACTAAGAAATGTCCGTCCGTCCGGCTGTCCGGCTGGCTGGCTGTCCATGTAAAACTTGAGCGCAAGGTACAGGCGGAATTTTCAAGAAATTTGGACCAAGCATGTTTTTTAGCACAGAGACTATTGAAAATTGTAGAAACCGGTCCATTATCTCATCTAGCCCCCATACAACCGTACCTCCCGATTTGGGCTTTTTATGCCATAATTACGTCAAATGTACTATTATCTCTCTAAAAATTGGCACAAATAAGTTTTATATAAGTATAAATAAGACTGCAGATTTTTGTAATGATCGCTCTTATTTGACCCTAGCTCCCATACAAACCACCCTTCAAAATATGTCTAAACTTCTAAAATTGACTTGTAACCATTTGTATCGCAGTGAAACTCAACAAAACTCACTGTTGTTTAAAATTATATCCTTTTCCCAAATTTACCGAGGATTGGACCATGCTTGACTTATACTCCTATATAATGCATAATTTAGAAAATTTAGTTTTTTTTTATCAACAAATTGCTTAAATACTTTGGAATTAAGGTTCAACATAAAAGTTTCTTTATGAAAAGTAAAAATTTTACTCATGGTGTAGGGTATTATATGGTCGGTCATGCCCGACTATACTTTCCTACTTGTTAAGAGTAGAAGTAGATCCAATAAAAATGTTTCTCGAATCACTAATATTGTGTAAGATAATCAAGAATGATGAATCAGTCAGTCAGTAACGTTACTCTTTTTTATATACATTTTATATATGATTTTCTTGCATTGTTCTTGAGCACAATATATCTCAATTTACATCACAAATGACAGAAGTCTTAACCTATTTAGCTTCCAAAGAATTGAATTTTTCGAATTAAAAATGATAAACGAGTAAAAAAATGTACATTGTGAAATTTCTCTACATTTAATAACGACACCTGTACGTATACATATTAATGATTTATGGGCATTACAAATATTAAGTAAACGCATAATTTCGAGAATGACTCGGAAAGTAAATAAAAATTAAATTTCATTTAAGTTTTTCTTTTTTGCGATTAGTTCATAATTTATGTTCTTTATGACCAAAAACATTGCCTCAGAAAGTAAATAAACATTCCGAACGGGTGACTTATAAATATGTTAATCGTGTTTAATTGAGAGTTAATTTCGCCTGATATATATGTATCCGGGTATTGATATTAACCTAGTCCCAATATAACGTTGCCCTCAATATCCTTTATCATAGATCTATTGTAATTGAGCTAAGTCCCTATAAGATTTTTAACATTAGAACTTCCTCATTCATAGAATTGCTTATTATATAGAATTTAATAATTTTCAAAAATTTATTGTATTTTTTAGGCCATAATTTTCTAAGTTTACAATACTACTACTTACACACGTAGAACTAATAACAATTACATACAAACATATGTATGTATGTGACACATTCATATACATTTTTCATCTGTATGTTAGTTATGCAACATACTTTTGTAAATACATAAATTTAATGAGCAACTACAGCTTGTTACCAACTTGCAAGTTCATGGTGGATGATACAAGTTACATTCATTTATTTGACGAGAAGTGCATGTACTATCTAAAAGGATACATTAAACCATTGGAAAACTGTTGGAAGAGAAGGGTATGTTTATATAGACATACATATTTGAATTATTCGTGTTTAGCATAAACAAACAGTCTAGAAATGACTCTTCATTTTGTTGAATGATTAATTTTTTTGTTTTTACAAAAACAAACTACCAAAAAATATCTTAATGGGGGAGTAAAAAACAAAATATTGTTCAGGTTTAATTTATATCCATTGTTTTGTTTGAAGGACGCACACACTCACACACACATTCAAGGTGGTATGAAATAATACTGAAATTAAACCTATGTTGATGCAACAGTTTACAACTACTAAGCTATGCACATATGTACATATGTGTGTCATTTAGGGTGCAGTTACAGTAATGAAAATAATTATACTAACAAACACTCGCTATTTTAACATGTGCTTATCCCACGAGGAAGTCAATCGTCACTCCATAGATTACGAAGAGACAGCAAAATGCATAAATTTGATTTGTAGGCAATTACTCTCTGACGAAAGATAAAATACAGCTAACCTGGTGGTAACACGTATATATCACGGTCTTTTTTGGATGCATTGACACTGGCTATTCTTATTTTTGCCACTTCTATATGTTTGCTAAATGACAGATGACAACCATGAACCCGGTAATCATGTATTTTTGTTTTTTTTTTTAGTTGCATTTTTCAAACTCTACACTGTCACTACCATGCGAATATTAACTTTTCTAGGTTTCGAAATTATGTTTTCTAAATAATAACATACACATAAACTTAGATATTATTACAAGGGTGATATTTTTATAACCACCATAGATAATTTTTCTTTAGAAAAAGTTCGTCTTGTCTGTAGAAAAAGTTTGTCTGGTCTAAATAACTATAGACAAAGTTTTTCTAGTTCTTGTCTAGATAACTTTTCTATTGAAGAAAATCGTCTAATCTAGAGAAATTTTCTATTTAAATAGTTTGTCTTGTCTTGAGAACTTTTCTATTGAATTATTTTGTCTTGTTTAGACAACTTTTCTATAGAAAAAGTTCGTCTGGTCTAGACAACTTTTATATAGAAAAATTTCATATTTTCTAGACAATTTATCTATATGAAAAATATCACCTTGTCAAGACAATTTTCAATAGAAAAAAATTGTCATAGATAACTTAGATAACTTTTCTATAGAAAAAGTTTGTCTTATCTAGACAACTTTTCTATAGGAAAAATTTTGTCTTATCTAGACAACTTTTCTATAGAAAAAGTTTGTCTTATCTAGACAACTTTTCTATAGAAAAAGTTTGTCTTATCTAGACAACTTTTCTATAGAAAAAGTTTGTCTTATCTAGACAAGATTTCTATAGAAAAAATTTTTCTTATCTAGACAACTTTTCTATAGGAAAAGTTTGTCTTATCTAGACAACTTTTCTATAGGAAAAATTTGTCTTATCTAGACATCTTTTCTGTAGAAAAAGTTTGTCTTGTCTATACGACTTTTCTATAGAAAAAGTTTGTCTTGTCTAGACAACTTTTCTATAGAAAAAGTTTGTCTTATCTAGACAACTTTTCTATAGAAAAAGTTTGTCTTATCTAGACAACTTTTCTATAGAAAAAATGTTTCTTATCTAGACAATTTTTCTGTAGAAAAAATGTATCATGTCTAGAAAACTTTTCTATAGAAAATGTTCGTCTTATCTAGACTATATATCAGAATTTTTGATAAAATTTTAAGAGGTTGTCTCTGAGTTTTGCTCATATCTCCATTATTCATGGACCGATTTTGCTGATTTTAAATAACGATCTTCTCGAAAGCATGTCTAGAGTAATTGAGGCTTCGGATCTAGCAGATGTATAGGGTCTTCTAAAAAGTGGTTTCAACAAACATATAGACGGACAGACGGACAGACTGTCAGACAAATAGACAGATAGACGGACAGACTGTCAGACAAATAGACAGACAGACAGATAGACATGGCTATAGCTACTGCGCTATCTACAAGAATCCGAAATATATACACTTTATAGGGTCGAAAAATTATATTATAGAAATTACAAGCTTCTCACGAAGCAGCAGGTTACAATTGAATTATTTAAAATTTATTTAAAAGCTACACTAATGTTTACATAGACATACATATATATATGGGTATGTAATTTATTTACATTGCTCGAACGAATGTGTGTCAACCGCATTAGATGGAGCTGAGCCTTAAAATACGATTATCCTTGTCACGTTTAACTTTACACACCAAGTGTTTAAGGGTTTTGTTTTGCATTTTAATTATCCGGTTCCATGATATATCACTCTTTTTTGTTTCTCTCCCCTCAATGACTGCAACTGAAAGGAGGAGGTTGAATGTGTATTTTTGTAACTACATACTTAAATCAGATGCATAAATATTAGGGTGATCATATTGTTAAACATTTTATAAAGGAAATTATCTCGGACTATAGACTATAGAATTATGCAAAAAATTGTCGATAGAAATAGACGACCAAGTCAAGTGGTTCAAATACTTTATATAAGTAAAGTTTTCGTACAACAGAACCTGTCTAATAACAATATTTATTTATATTATTTTAAACACATTTTTTGTGGCATGCGAGTTATTGTTGTAGGTGCTGATACTCCTGCTACTGGTTGCTACTTATTTCCCTCCATGCACACACATGTTGCAAGTTCATCTCAACAATTCGTAAAAATTAATTTAATTTTTCAATCCAATTACTTTAGCTACTCGTTGCTTTTGTATAACAACAACAAGTTCCACTATCACTAGTTTTTAGTCATCTCTTTTCCACTCTACTCTGTCTAAATATTAAATTGCATTATCAAACATTAATTATGTTCTTGTTTCAAATTGTGTATACCGGCATGTCGCGAAATAATATTAAAAAAAAACTTTATAATTGCATTACATGTGGAAATATTCTTGGAAAGGTTGTTAGATAATTAGAAAAGAAATGCAAACAATTTTAAATTGTAAAAAAAATTAAACTTATTTAACATATAAAAGTTTCTAGTAAATTTATCTAATGATTATTTTTATAACCATCCTATATACACTTTTTAACAAATTCTCCTAAATATACCATTTACTATATATCTCCAACCTAAATTACATTGTTAAATGTTGTCAAATGCTCGCAAATAGATATTCAAATAAGACATAAACATTTTCTCAATTGCCTCACAATATACAAATCCATAATAACCGCATACAAAACCAATACAATCTAAACTAAAATATTTCTACTTTTTATTCAAACCTAAACTAGGCTGTAGACTACAGTTATAGACTATTGACAAAAATAACAAAAGCAACTTTGAATATAAAATACATAGTTTAACATGTCATTTAAACCACAACATGACCTAGTTGTCCTTTTCAACAAAAACACAAAAGAGGGAAACTATTCCTGTTCAGACTCAGCAAAAAGTACAAGTACATATGAATAACTGTATTATTGCAAAAAAATAGAAAAGAATAAAACAGTAAAAGTACATAATCGGTTATAACGAATCTTATATACCCAACATCTATATTATTAACATTTAGCAAAACTTTGTTTTGTTTAGAAAAACATTTTATATAGAATACATTAGTTAGGTCTACATAATCTTTCCATTTCCATCTAGTCTATACAATTTTTCTATAGAAAAAGCTCGTCTAGTCTAGACAACTTTTCTATAGAAAAAGCTCGTCTAGTCTAGACAACTTTTCTATAGAAAAAGTTCGTCTAGTATAGACAACCTTTCTATATAAAAAGTTCGTCTAGTCTAGACAACCTTTCTATAGAAAAAGTTCGTCTAATCTAGACATCTTTTCTACAGAAAAGGTTTGTCAAGTCTATACAACTTTCTATAAAGAATGGTCTTCTCTGGAAAAAGTTCGTCTTGTGTAGACAACTTTTTTTATAGAAAAAGTTCGTTTAGTTTAAACAACTTTTCTGTAGCAAAAGTTCTTCTAGTCTAGACAACTTTTATATAGAAAAAGCTCACCTAGTCTAAGTAAATCTTCTATAGTAAAAGCTCATCTAGTCTAGACAACTTTTCTATAGAAAAAGTTCGTCTAGTCTAGACAACTTTTCTATAGAATAAGTTCGTCTAGTCTAGACAACTTTTCTATAGAATAAGTTCGTCTAGTCTAGACAACTTTTCTATAGAAAAAGTTCGTCTAGTCTGGACAACTTTTCTATAGAAAAAGTTCGTCTAGTCTGGACAACTTTTCTACAGAAAAAGTTCGTCTAGTCTGGACAACTTTGCTACAGAAAAAGTTCGTCTAGTCTGGACAACTTTTCTACAGAAAAAGTTCGTCTAGTCTGGACAACTTTTCTATAGAAAAAGTTAGTCTTGTCAAGACAACTTTTCTATAGAAAAAGTTAGTCTTGTCTAGACAACTTTTCTATAGAAAAAAGTTAGTCTTGTCTAGGCAACTTTTCTATAGAAAAAGTTAGTCTTGTCTAGACAACTTTTCTATAGAAAAAGTTCGTCTAGTCTAGACAACTTTTCTATAGAAAAAGTTCCTCTAGTCTAGACAACTTTTCTATAGAAAAAGTTCCTCTAGTCTAGACAACTTTTCTATAGAAAAAGTTCGTCTAGTCTAGACAACTTTTCTATAGAAAAAGTTCGTCTAGTCTAGACAACTTTTCTATAGAAAAAGTTCGTCTAGTCTAGACAACTTTTCTATAGAAAAAGTAAGTCTTGTCTAGACAACTTTTCTATAGAAAAAGTTAGTCTTGTCTAGACAACTTTTCTATAGAAAAAGTTCGTCTAGTCTAGACAACTTTTCTATAGAAAAAGTTCGTCTAGTCTAGACAACTTTTCTATAGAAAAAGTTCGTCTAGTCTAGACAACTTTTCTATAGAAAAAGTTCGTCTAGTCTAGACAACTTTTCTATAGAAAAAGTTCGTCTAGTCTAGACAACTTTTCTATAGAAAAAGTTCGTCTAGTCTAGACAACTTTTCTATAGAAAAAGTTCGTCTAGTCTAGACAACTTTTCTATAGAAAAAGTTCTTCTAGTCTAGACAACTTTTCTATAGAAAAAGTTCTTCTAGTCTAGACAACTTTTCTATAGAAAAAGTTCGTCTAGTCTAGACAACTTTTCTATAGAAAAAGTTAGTCTTGTCTAGACAACTTTTCTATAGAAAAAGTTAGTCTTGTCTAGACAACTTTTTTATAGAAAAAGTTCGTTTAGTTTAAACAACTTTTCTGTAGCAAAAGTTCTTCTAGTCTAGACAACTTTTATATAGAAAAAGCTCACCTAGTCTAAGTAAATCTTCTATAGTAAAAGCTCATCTAGTCTAGACAACTTTTCTATAGAAAAAGTTCGTCTAGTCTAGACAACTTTTCTATAGAAAAAGTTCGTCTAGTCTGGACAACTTTTCTATAGAAAAAGTTCGTCTAGTCTGGACAACTTTTCTATAGAAAAAGTTCGTCTAGTCTGGACAACTTTTCAACAGAAAAAGTTCGTCTAGTCTGGACAACTTTTCAACAGAAAAAGTTCGTCTAGTCTGGACAACTTTTCTATAGAAAAAGTTCGCCTAGTCTGGACAACTTTTCTATAGAAAAAGTTCGTCTAGTCTGGACAACTTTTCTATAGAAAAAGTTCTTCTAGTCTAGACAACTTTTCTATAGAAAAAGTTCTTCTAGTCTAGACAACTTTTCTATAGAAAAAGTTCGTCTAGTCTAGACAACTTTTCTATATAAAAAGTTAGTCTTGTCTAGACAACTTTTCTATAGAAAAAGTTAGTCTTGTCTAGACAACTTTTCTATAGAAAAAGTTAGTCTTGTCTAGACAACTTTTCTATAGAAAAAGTTAGTCTTGTCTAGACAACTTTTCTATAGAAAAAGTTAGTCTTGTTTAGACAACTTTTCTATAGAAAAAGTTAGTCTTGTCTAGACAACTTTTGTATAGAAAAAGTTAGTCTTGTCTAGACAACTTTTGTATAGAATAAGTTAGTCTTGTCTAGACAACTTTTCTATAGAAAAAGTTAGTCTTGTCTAGACAACTTTTCTATAGAAAAAGTTAGTCTTGTCTAGACAACTTTTCTATTGAAAAAGTTAGTCTTGTCTAGACAACTTTTCTATAGAAAAAGTTAGTCTTGTCTAGACAACTTTTCTATAGAAAAAGTTAGTCTTGTCTAGGCAACTTTTCTATAGAAAAAGTTAGTCTTGTCTAGACAACTTTTCTATAGAAAAAGTTAGTTGTCTAGGCAACTTTTCTATAGAAAAAAGTTGGTCTGGTCTAGGCAACTTTTCTATAGAAAAAGTTAGTCTTGTCTAGACAACTTTTCTATAGAAAAAGTAAGTCTTTTTTAGACAACTTTACTATAGAAAAATTAAGTCTTGTTTAGACAACTTTTCTATAGAAAAATTAAGTCTATTCTAGACAATTTTTCTATTAAAAAAGTTCGTCTAGTCTAGACATCTTTTCTATAGAAAAAGTTCGTCTAGTCTAGACATCTTTTCTATAGAAAAAGTTCGTCTAGTCTAGACATCTTTTCTATAGAAAAAGTTCGTCTAGTCTAGACATCTTTTCTATAGAAAAAGTTCGTCTAGTCTAGACATCTTTTCTATAGAAAAAGTTCGTCTAGTCTAGACATCTTTTCTATAGAAAAAGTTCGTCTAGTCTAGAGAACTTTTCTTTAGAAACTTTTTCTATAGAAAAGTTGTCTAGACTAGACTTTTCTATAGAAAAAGTTCGTCTAATCTAAACAACTTTTCTATGGAAAGTTTGTCTAGTCTAAACAAATTTTCTATAGGAAAAGTTCGTCTAATTTTCTACAAAAATAGTTCTTTAATATTGTAAATGTCAAAAATTTACATTCTAAAAGTAAATAATTTAAACAAATAGTAAAAATACTTGAAATCTGTTTTTGTATAGGAAATAAATATAAAACACCAATATCTTTGTAAGGATACAATATTGAAAACAAACAGTTTTTGTTGTAGTTACAGGATATTCAAATACTATTAACCAATTCTAAACACAACATATATTTTGTATATACACATGTAGTAGTTATGTCTACAGACATTGTATGTATGTGTTTGTGTCTTATATTGGTTTATGGGTCTATTCTTTTTTCCAATTACATTTTTCATGAATTGTTATTGAGATGATGTTTGTAGATATGAAATGAATAATACTTTTATACTTGTACTAGCAAATAGTAGAAACATATGTGTCTATATTTAGTATGCATTTTATTATATACATTTCTTTCGTTTACTACAAAAATGTATTAACGTATATTTTAAGATTTTTTACGTTAAACTATTAAGTTTTGTTTCTTAAGAAAATTTACTTCAAGCATTTTTTTACAAATTATAAAGTTTTGAGTTAAGTTACTTTTAAATAAATAAACAATATGTATGTATCCTTATACATTGTGACTACATTTGCTGATATGTTTTCTATAGAAAAATATCTGAATGTAACTATATAGATGATGACTAGAACAAAGGAAAAAGGACCTCAATTCACAGACAAAATAGGAATGAATATAAAACAAAACACATTTTCATTGTAATATAATTTTGGTAGATTTTTCTTTTCATCTTATATTTTTCATTAATTAAATTGAACTTGTAATTTTTTATTGATTCAATTTAAACTAAATGTTTAGATCATTACATTAAAAGTTTTGAGTTTACCTTAGAATATTTAAATAATTTTTCTTAAATCCTAACAAAAAAATATTTCAAATTAATACCTTTATAAATCAGTACGATGTGTGGGGCCTATAATTTCTAGTTATTACACAACTCCTTTCCTTGGTAAGTACGTTTTTTACTTAAATTAAAAAAAAAGTTGCCTTAAAAGTAAAATAAATCTTTTTCTTATTACTTAAACTTTGTTATTGAGGTTAAGTTGAAATTTTATTATATCTAGTCTTTTATAAAACACAATTGGACAAAAAGGTTTAAAATCTTTGTTCCTTGTTTTGGCTTCCATTAAGACCAGTTGAATTTTCTTTAAGTCTCTTTTGATTTTTAAACAAAAAAATTGACCTTTACATTTGATTTGAAAGGATGCTAAAAAAGTTAACACAACAAAGCCACAATACCTGAAAATATGTTGAAGAAGCAAAAATAAAATAAAGGACAACAAATTTGCTAAAATTACAAAAATTATACTTAAGTACTTTACTAAGGATATAACAGCAAAAAGTTTTCTAAACATTCGCGCTGTTCTAAATAATTCGGCTATGAAAAGAGAGAAAAACCATTAGTTGTCTTTACGAAAAGTTCGTTTAAACAAAAAAAAAAAAACTTATCCATACAAATACTTAGTTCGTTTAGACAAATAAACTTTTCTATAAGAAAAGTTCGTTTAGTCAAGAAAAATACAGAAAAAGTTCTTCTAATCTAGACAAATTTCCTATAGGAAAAGTTCCACTAGTGTAGACAACTTTTCTATAGAAAAAGTTCATCAAGTTTAGACAAATTTTCTTTAAGAAAAGTTCTACTAGTCTATACAACTTTTTCATAGAAAAAGTTAATTTTGTCTACACAACTATTCCATAGGAGTTGTATAGTTTAGACAAATTTTCTATATGAAACTTAGTCTAGTATAGATAACTCTTCTGTAGAAAAAATTCGTCTAGTGTAGATAACTTTTTGTAGAAAAACTTCGTCTATCTAACAACTTTTCTACAGAAAAGGTTCGTCTAATTTAGAAAACTTTTCCATTAAATAAGTTTGCTTAGTCTATGAAATTTGCACAAAAAGCTCGTCAATTCAAGGCAATTTACTATAGAAAAAGTTTGTCTAGTCTATATATCTTTTCTATGGAAAACGATTGTCTAGTGTAGACAACTTTTCTATGGAAAAAGTTCTTCTAGTCTAAATAACTTTAATATAAAAGAAGTACGTGTAGCTTACTAGCTTTAAATAGAACAAATCCGACTAGTCTATACAACTTTTATATAAAACAAGTAAGAGTTCTATATTCGGCTGTGCCGAATGTTATATACCCTTCACCATGGTGTGTTAAAAAAAGTCGGTATCGAAAACTCTTTTTTCAAATCACTAACTAACTTAATTTCATGTTTCTAAGTTCATTATTATAGAAAACTCAAAAAGTACCTTTTGAAAAACGAAAAAGTACCAAAAGTTCCATGTGTTCTCAACTAATTCCGAATCTACATATTTAATTTTATGTTCCTAAGTTTAATATTATAGAATATTCAAAAATTACCTTTTGAATAACGAAAAAGTTCCCTTTTATCGGTTCTCGACTAATTAAGGTTAATTTTTAGGTTCAATATTATAGAAAATTAAAAAAGTACCTTTTAAAAAACAAAAAATTTCACTTTTTCCAGATGTTGTCTAATTCCGACTCTACATACATAATTTCATGTTTCTAAGTTCATTATAGAAAACTCAAAAAGTACCTTTTGAAAAACGAAAAAGTACAAAAAAGTTCCCTATTTTGGGTTCTCATCTAATTCCGAATCTACATACTTAATTTCTTTCTTTCTGTCTTTTGAAAAACTAAAAAGTACCAAAAAGTGGATTCTGATCTAATTCAGACACTACATACTTAATTTCATATTTCTAGGTTCAATATTATAGAAAATTCAAAAAGTACCTTGTAAAAAACGAAAAAGTAAAAAAAAGTTCCCTTTTATGGTTTCTTACTTAACCCAGGCTCCACATAATTAATTTCATGTTTCTAGCTAATAACAATAATCACACTACTGCTGCTCTCGCTCTGCTACTCTTGCTCTGCTGCTCTCGCTCTGCATTGTTTTTATAAACATAGTACAATACCAAATTTACCGTATGATAATGTATTTTGTTTTGTTTTTTTGCAATTTCTGTTTGAGCATGAATAAAAAATCTCAGTTTTTGATGAGATTCAAAAAACAGACAGACAGACAGACAGACATACGGACATAGCTTAATCGACTCTGCTATCTATAAGGATCCAGAATATATATACTTTATAGGGTCGAAAATTATATTATAGAAATTACATAAGGAATGACAAACTTATATATACCCTTCTCATAAAGATAAAGGGTATAGAAAGGTTTCCCTTTTGTAAATGAAAAAGAAAAAATTTGTTTAGACCGTTTTTCTATATTAGAAATTCTTCTAGACTAGACACTTTTTCTATAGAAAAAGTTCGTCTACTTCAAATATCTTATTCATAGAAAAGTTCTTCTAGTCTAGACAACTTTTAAGAATTAAAAGTTCGTCTAGTCTAAACAACTTTTCAATAGATCAAGTTCCTCTAATCTATACAACCTTTCTGTAGAAAAAGTTATTCTACTCTAAATGAAAAAGAAAAAGTTTATCTAGTCTAGGCTAATTTTCTATAGAATTAAAAGAACCCTTTAAAATACGTCAGTTCATTTTCGTTATAAAATTATTGTTGCATTTTAAAGTGTTTGAATTTTGTTAAGCATCTTAAATGTTAAGATAATATTTTTAATGGTTTTTCTTATTTTTTTTTACCATGTTTCGCTCCAACAAATTGGAGATACAATCTAAATTGGCTTCTTTAATTTATATATTTGATAAAGTATATATGTATGTATATATGTACTATGGTTAAAACCCATTTGTTAGTTTGTTTTTAACCCCTTCTTTAATACACATACATATTGTATAAAAATATATATATATATATATTAATCTTTATTACTGTTTGTAGCTCATTAAATTTTACACAAAATTACTTGTGTATTTTATGCTTAAATAAAAAGGGACGAATAAACATCCTTTATTTTTGGGCAGCAAACAGAAAACAAAACAAGATTTTTTCAACAATTATCTTTTTTTTTCATTCTGTTGTTTTCTTTTAATTTGTTTATGTTGTTTTCACAAGACTCTAGAATATTTAAAATTATGGTTCAAATTGTTGGTGTTTTTTTCTGTTATTTTGTTTTTAAAAACATTAAAGTAATGGTCATTGTTTTGAGAGAGAAACTTTTGTTTTGCATTGAGGTATTTTGTACCTCTTTAAGACTTTTCTTATACAGAGATTGTCTTTAAATTTTCACAAACATTTTCTATGGAAAAGTTGTCTTCAAAAAGTTATTCTAGCTCTTTGTAGGCTAAATAAACATTTCCTATAGAAAAGTTGTCTATAATACATGGCGAACTTTTCTATGAGATTAAATGTTTAGACAAAATGAACTTTTACCATGAAAAAGTTGTCTAGACTAGAAGAACTTATTCTATAGAAAAGATGTATTTACTAGACGAACTTTTTCTATATAAAAGTTGTCTACGCTAGACGATTTTGTTTTTCTATAGAAAAGTTGTCTTGACTAAAAGATAAAATTTTTCTATAGAAAAGTTGTCTATAATAGACAAATTTCGTCTTTTTTATACAAAAGTTGTCTACACTTAAATAACTTCCTCTATAGACAAGTTGTCTAGATTAGACAAACTTTTTCTATAGAAAAGTTGTCTAAACTAAACCAACTTCTTACACGGAAAGTTCGTCTAGTATGAACAAACATTTTCTATAGAAAAAATGTCTAGACTAGATTAACTTTTTCTTTAAAAAAGTTGTCTAGAATAGAAGATGAAATTTTTCTATAGAAAAGTTGTTTATAATAGACAAATTTCGACTTTTTTTATACAAAAGTTGTCTACACTTAAATAACTTCCTCTATAGACAAGTTGTCTAGATTAGACAAACTTTTTCTATAGAAAAGTTGTCTAAACTAAACCAACTTCTTACACGGAAAGTTCGTCTAGTATGAACAAACATTTTCTATAGAAAAATTGTCTAGACTAGATTAACTTTTTCTTTAAAAAAGTTGTCTAGAATAGAAGATGAAATTTTTCTATAGAAAAGTTGTCTAGAATGAAAGAACTTTTTCAATAGACAAGTTGTCTAAGCTAAACGAACCTCTTATAATAAAATTCCTTTAGACTAGACGAAATTCTTCTATGGAAAAATTGTTTGAACTAGACGAACTTCTTCTACAAAAAGTTTTCTAAACTAGACGAACTTTTTATATGGAAAATGGGTCTAACTAGACAACTATTTCTTTAGAGAAGTCTAGACTAAACAAACGCTTTCTTTTTCTATAGAAAAGTTGTCTTGACTATACGAACTTTGTCTTGAAAAGTTGTCTAGATTACACTATTTTTTCAATAGAAAAGTTCTCCAGATTAGACTAACTTTTTCTATGAAAAGTTGTCAGGCTAGACGAAATTTGAAATTTTAGAAAAGTTTGTCTAGTCTAAACGAAATTTTTCTAGAGAAAAGTTCGTCTAGACTAAACGGACTTTTTCTTTAGAAAAGTCGTCTAAACTAAGCGAAGTTTTTTTTATAAAAACTTGTCCAGATTTGACGAACCTCGTTGTTGTCTAGGAAAATTGATTAGACTAGACGATCTATTTCTATAGAAAAGTTGTCTACACTAAACAAACTTTTCTTATAGAAAAGTTGTCTACACTAAACAAACTTTTCCTATAGAAAAGTTGTCTAGACTAGATGAAATTTTTCGTCTTGTCTAGACAAACTTTTCTATAGAAAAGTTGTCTAGGTTAGACGAACTTTTTTATAGAAAAGGTGTCTATATTAGACGAACTTTTTCTATAGAAAAGATGTCTAGATTAGGCGAACTTTTTTTATAGAAAAGTTGTCTAGATTAGACGAACTTTTTCTATAGAAGAATTGTCTAGATTAGACGAACTTTTTCTATAGAAAAATTGTCTAGATTAGACGAACTTTTTCTATAGAAAAGTTGTCTAGACTAGATGGAATTTTTGTCTAGACGAACTTTTTTTATAGAAAATGCGTCTATATTAGACGAACTTTTTCTATAGAAAAGTAGTCTAGATTAGACGAGCTTTTTCTGTAGAAAAGTTGTCTAGATTAGACGAACTTTTTCTTAGAAATTCTGTCTAGATTAGAAACTTTTTCTCCAGAAAAGTTGATCACACTAGATAAACTTTTTCTGTAGAAAAACTGTCTAGACTAGACAATCTTTTTCTATAGAGAAATTGTCTATGCTAGACGATCTTTTGCTATAGAAAATTTTTCTAGACTGGACTAAGTTTTCTATAGAAAAGTTGTTTGAACTAGACGAACTTTTTCTATAGAAAAGTTTTTTTAGACTACAACATTTTATTTTCGGTGCAAAAGTTGTCTAGAGTACACGAATTTAGAAAGTTTTCTTGATTGGAAAAACTTTTCCTGTAGAAAAGTAGTTCAGATGAAATTATGAAATTTGGCTCATACTCTTCCTTTTGTCCAAAGACGAACACTATTAAAAATGGTAAAGTAGTTCAGATGAAATGATGAAATTTGGCACATACTCTTCCTTTTGTCCAGAGACGAATACTATTAAAAATGGTTGAAATCGGCTCATTATTTTGCCTAGCTTTCATACAACCGTACATCCCGAATAGGGTCTTTGAGCTCATAATTTCGTTTAGAGTTATATTATGCAAACAAAAATCGCCAAAACTTAGTTTTATAGAACTTTAAATGACACTACCGATTTTTGCGATAATCGAGTCTCGTTTGACCCAGACCCCCATACAAACTACCCTTCAGAAAATGACTTAAGTGTCAAAATTCATTTATAAACACTAATAACACTTGCTACATAAATAACTTTGAAGAAGATGTAAATTCCTGTACCAACATTTATAAGGATGGGCCCATATTTAACTCTACTCCTCTATAAGCCCTCTTGTAAAAAAATCTCTTTTTTTGTCAACAATAAGTAGAAACATTCCAGAATTAACTTTTGAAGTAGGGTATCATGTAGTCGACCATGCCCGACTATACAATCATGCTGGTTTTCTCTAGAAAGTTGTCTTGGCTAAGCGAACTTTTTCTCTAGAAAATTTGTAAAATTGCACTGTTTTTCTTAACGACACCTGTACGTATACGTGTTAATGATTTACAGATATTTTAAATATTACGTATACGCCTAATATAGATAAATTCTTGACTAAATTTTTGTTCCTAATGATAAAAGCTATGATAAATTTGGATAATTATTTATTTTGAGCTGCAGCAGTACTTTCATGTAATGCAATCATAAAAGGGAAAAAATAACACAATATATTATATTTTAAATTTATTTTTTTTAACATTGATATTCTTTATTGATGAAAGTATATTTCATACATACATAATACAATTTTGGATCTAATATTAAGATGCCATTTGTGTTTTTTTTTTTTTTAAATTGGATTCATACTTTATTTTTGTTTTTTTTTTTGGATATTAGAAAAAAATATTTTTTTTTTTGTTTTTCATCATATTGTTTAATTATTATAGATTTTATTTATCAATACTATTTTGTTTCTTTCTTTTTTTAATTTTTGTTGTTTTTTTATACTAAATATTTTGTTAATACAAATACATATTTTAATAAACTTTTATTTGGTTTTTTTGTTTTAATATTTTATTTGTTCAAAAGTCTTTTATTGTATTCCTTAATATGGTTATTTTTTAAAGATAATTTATAACTTATTTTTTGTTTTGTTGTTGTTTGGTTTTTGTTAAATTTTTATTTCGTTTTTTTGTTAACACTTTTTTTTGTTATACGAAAAATATTATCAGTTAACTTTTTGTTGATTTGCGTTTATTATTTTATTTTTATTTTATGCCTAAATATTGTATGCGTTTTTTTATTTTTAATTTAATTTAAAACTACCATCAATATGAAAAAATATAACATGTATAAATTTGTTTATATTTATAATGAAAATTGAAAAAAAATTAAACATACAATAATGTGTTAATTTATTTTTTTATTTAATTGTTTTTATTTAGAATAAAATTTAAACATTTATATATCAGTCAAATAGTTGTTTTAACATTTATATTATTAAATAATGTATGAAAAACTCAATCAATATTATTAAGCAATAACTAATTCATTTTATAAAATAAACAAAATATTAGCTGAGTTTTAACTGACAACGTTTTTTTTTCAAAAATCAGTAATTAGTGAAAGAAAAAAAATATAAGTTATGTGGTTTGTTTATGTAAACATATGAAATTTTTATGAAAATTGCTTTTAAGAATATTTGTTTTATTAAAAAAAAAAATAAAACTAATTATCCAATCCATTATATGGTTTCGTACACCTTTTTGTTTGGAGTTTTACAAAAAAATATTTATTACTTAGAGATAAATAATTAATATTTAACAAATAATCGGCACTTTCAAATAGCTTAACTTAGTTAATATTATAGACACAAACACTTGATTATTTAAAATTATTTCTTTTGAAAAAAATTTTTTATTAAAAATATATATTTTCAACTGAATAAATAATAAGTATTTGTTTTGTACATTTGAAGTTTATGGCTGAGATTTTCACAGTGTATGTCCTGCATATCTGGAAGAGGTTAAAGGCAAATTTTTGTTTTGAAATTTCATGAGGGCGAGGAGACACGCCCATATTAAGAAAACATAACAATTATGGTCATCAAATTTTTGTCGAAGCCACTTCAATGTGATTATATATGATAAAAAGTAGGCGGATTAGCAGTTGGAGGCGTGGCACCTCCCATATTAATTAAATATAAAAATTTTGTTAATTTTGGAAACTATTACAGTTAGAATCTTGACATTTTACACAAAGAACTTTAACATCTATGTTAACAATTTGCACAACAAATTGGCGGACTTACAATGAGGGAGGAACGGCACCTGCAATCTACAAATTTTACATAAAAAACATCAAAACCGTTAAGTGTGTTTTTATATAAAAATATTTGTCCTATAAAGTATACCAATCGGCTTAGAATCGTTTTCTGAGTCGACTAAGCAATGTCCGTCCGTCCGGATGGTTGTCCATGTAAACCTTGTGCGCAATTTTCAAAATAATTGGATGAAATTTAGCGCACACGCTTTTATTGGCCCAAGGTTGAAGCCCATTGAAAATGGTTAAAATCGGTAAATTTGACTAGCCCCCATAGCAGCGTACCACCGAATAGAGCCTTTGGGTTTATAAATAAGTTTAATGATCTATAATGTCAACAGAAGTCAGCAAAACTTAGTTTTATAGAACTTTAAATGACACTACCAATTTTGGTAATGATCGTGCCTCATTTCACCCTAGCCCCCATACAAACTTTAAGATCAAAATTGTCTTATGAACACTAATAACACTTTTAAATTCTATAAGTTTGAAGTATGGGTATCTTACTCTATAAACATTTATAACGATGGACCCATATTTACGCCTACTCCCCTATGATACATCGAATTTGATCGCATAACAATGATCGAGTCAAATTGATAAATATATATTTCCATAAAACAAATTTAGTACATTTTAGCATAATTTCGCAATCAGAATATGTTTTCATAACGTAAGTTAATGCGATCATGTATTATTAATCTTAAGAAGTTAAAGATATAGAATTGTAAGAACCCACTACTCATCATACCTAAGTTCCCTATTGATGCTATGAGAAATTCTCCATCACTTAACCTTTACATCATCTCCTCCTTAGGCATTCCATAACTAAAATGGCCTTAATTTTGGGATCATAATATGAATCTATAAGTGCTTATAAGAATTACATTGCAATTTCAACACAGAATCATATTCATCCATTAGATAGTTGAATCCGATGGTAAATCCATTCATAACTCTATGTTAACAGAAACTTATCCTGCAAAATTTTAATTTTACCTTTTAACCAAGCGAACTTAGATTTAAACCATAGCCACCACAAGGATAGGACAAAGTCCTGTTTGCAACTGGCTACCTAGATTGTTTGGCACAGGCTACCAAGATTGTCGGATATTTTGCTCCGACACCATATCAAATATTTTCAACAAAAGGTCGAGAATTTATATAATCATCATCAGGTTATAGTGCCGATAGACTGGAGGTATTGTTAGTACCTCTTTTCTCAAGGATTACAATAACACCATGATGTAAAAAAGAGTCATATGCCACTCTGATATTAGTTAAACGCCAAAGTATCAAAGTGATACCCAAGTGTTTAATTTTTTTTTACTATTAACAACAATAAGTTGTCAATACACCTTTGTTATGGATGTGTATAAAATTCAGATTTGGACAGCGAATTGTTTCAATGTTGACAACGTTGTGTTGTCGTACGTATATATGTATATACGTACGACAATATACTTTAACATTCATACGTATTACAACACAACATTGCAGCAATTCGTTGTCAAAATCTAAATTTTATACACATTCGTTGCCAAAATCGTAACAAACGTTATAAGCTCAACACTGACAACAATCCGTTGTTATTAAAATTTCTCTATAAAATCGATTAGAAAATTTATACAATTAAGAAGTAATTTCAAGACTATTACGTTCGAGATGAAACCCTTGAGAGTTGCTAGAGTCGACGTCTTTATGTTTAGTTTAACGGTGTTATTAGCGAATGTAATGTTGGCATTAATTTTAGTCTAAAAAAATTCAAGCCATTAGACCTGTAGATTGATTACAAGGTTTACAAGCCCTATTTGGCGGTTCAGTATGGGGCTAAAAAAGTAGGCGGGTAAGTAGTAGTATTAGGCGTGGCACCTTCCATATTAATTAAATATTAAAATTCGTTAATATTGGAATTACATGAAGAAATCATCAAAATCGTTAAGTGTGTTTTTATATAAAAATTTTTGTCTTATAAAGTATACCAATCGGCTTTGAATCGTGAAATAGTAAACCGATCTTAACCATTTTCAATAGGCTTCATGTCTGGGACAATAGAAGATCAAAACAGGCAGACAGACAGACAGACAGACAGACAGAAAGACAAACAGACAGACAGACAGACGGACGGGCAGGCAGGCAGATGGACAAAAATGGTGTAGGGTATAAAAACTTAAAAATTTTTCTTATTATTCAGCTAAATTATCAGAAAGCTCTAAACGGTTATTAAATGTTATTTAAACCATTGTTAACTTTAATAATCGTTTTAAAATAAAATGAAAAATGTTGATAAAAATTAAAAGAAAAAAATCATGAAAAATAAAAACTCCAATATATTTTTGTTTTAACCATTTTTTATAATATATTTTATGTTAAAGTTTTTTTTTTCGAAAAAAATCTATATAAGTTTCGTATGTATGTATATATATAGTAAATAAGATAATTATTTAAGTAAATAACAATATAAACGTATTATGAATTTAATAATAATCATAATATATATAAAATAGATTAACTGTGTTATATCAAAAACAAAAATGATTATAAAAATTTATCTTATAAACCTTTGATAAAAGTTTAAGAAATATTCACAAATGTGTTTAAATTTAGAATAAATTTTTTGATTTAAAAGCAACACAGTTTTAGTTAAAAACCCAAAATTCAAAGCACACTTTTAGGCAAAAGGATTATTACAAGAAAAAATCCTTTAAATGGTAAATAAAACTGTGAAACTGTTAAATGTTGTTTGGTTAAGTTTTTTGTGAATAAGATTTTTTTGTTATAATGTTAATAATATTTAAAGATATTTTAATGACATTTTTTTATTTAATTATTATTTTATTGTATTGTTTTTGCTGTATAAATATTAAATGTAATTTGTATGATGATAATTGTTTTTATATTATTATTATTTTTAAGATTATTGTGGTGGTGTCAAAGTTTAAATATAAATGAAATTTATTTTATTTAAATTGATTTGAAGTAATTTTTTGTTTGTTGTTTTTTTTATAGTAAATTATAAATTTTTGTTAATATATTTTTATTAATATTTTTTTTTTTTGTTTTCGAAATATAATTATTATAAATATATATTATTTAAGTATATAGCTTTAGTTATATATTTTATATAAAACTAATAAGGAATCAACAACAATTTATTATTTGTAATAATAATTATGTTCTCTTAAGTTATAGAAAAAATATAAAAAATTAAACAAAGTCTCTCAAATATTTTATAAAAAAAAATATTGAAATTCATTATAAAATACTAAAAAAACAGAACAAAATAAAATTAAAAAAAAAAAACACAGAACTATAAACTATCACAGTTCAATATATAATTAAATTACATATTGATAATAGAGACAATATTGTTATAACAAATTAAAAAAAAAAATAATAAAAAATATTTTAACTTGATTTATTCTTAACAAGTTATTAAAGGTTTATAAAACATTTTTTAATAGTCTTATAAACCTTTAATAAATTGTTATGAATAAAGTCTTAAATCTATTAATTTATTGAAAAAGGGGACCAAACAATGAGAACTAGTTTTTAAAGGACAATTATAAAATTCAGCAGCAAGGAAGGTTAATTTATTTAATCAATTTAATTTATAAAATATAAAAAATAGGAAATATTATTTGAAAATAAAATTAATTTAATTTATTTTACCATAAAGTAATTATAAACAATTATCAAACATTTATCAAAGGTTTATAGAACAAATTTTGTATGAAAATTTAACTTATAAACCTTCGCTAAAAGTTTATGAATAAAATGAAAGAAAAATGTTTAAATACCAGTCCAAAAATCAGTACACTAGACATAGAAGAAGTCAATAGATCAAGAGGCCAATAGATCAGTCAACAGATCAGTACACTAGGCATAGAAGAAGTCAATAGATCAAGAGGCCAAAACAAAAAACAGTTCACAGATCAGTACACTAGATATAGGAGAAGTCAATAGATCAAGTGGTCAATAGCTCAATAAATATTATAAATTACTTCATTGACTAGTGAAAAGACTAACACTATTCTATGGATACTTCATCATCACTAGACTTCTAAATAGATTACTACATAGACTAGTCTATAGATTAGTCAATAGACTAGAGTAGCCATGTATTTAGTTACAAAATTAGCCTGTCAACTAATCCAGATATAAGTCAATAGGCTAGAATATAGTTCTGTCAATAGACTAGTCCATGGATCAGACAAAAACCTTTAATATAGTTTAGTTTATAGACAAGTTAAATGACCAAATGAAAGACTAGTCAATAGGTAAGTCCAAAGTCTTAGCCTGTATATAGACTACTTAATAGGTCTTTCATTTGCTTAGTCAATGGACTAAACTATAGATAAGTCTATAGATTAACCGCAAAAAAAAACGAGTCCATGTATTAGTAAATCGGCTGGTACTATAGAGTAGTCCATATACTGATCAATACACAAGTCCATAGACTACTTAAAAGACTACTTGATAAACTAGTCAATAAACAAGTCCATAGACTAGTTCATATACTAATCATAAGACTAGACATAAACTAGTTGAAAGACAAGTCTATAGACAAGTCCAAAAACTAGTCCTTAGATTAGTCAATAGACTAGTTCATAGACTGTTTAATAGACAACCACTTAGACTAGTACAAAGACTAGTTCAATGACTATTTAGTTCTCAGACTGATCAATATGCAAGTCCATTATAGACTAGACAGTCAATAGACACGAGCATTGACCAGTGCAAAGATTAGTCCTTTAACGAATCAACAGACAACTTTATAGACTAGTCACTGAACTAGTCCATAGACTAATGCAAGACTAGTTCTTAGATGAGTTTATAGACAAGCCTTTAGACTAATCCAAAGACTAGTATATAGACAAGTCAATTAACAAGACCAGTAATTAGACAAGTGCATAGACTAGTCAACAGACAAGTCCATATATTAATCAATAGACTAGACATAAACTAGTTCGAAAACTAGTACATAGACTAGTCTAAAAAGTAGTCCTTTAATTAGTCAATAGACAAGTACATATGCTAGACAATAAATTAGTCTAAAGACTAATCCAAAGACTAGTCTAAAGACTAATCCAAAGACTAGTCTAAAGACTAATCCAAAGACTAGTCTAAAGACTAATCCAAAGACTAGTACATAGACTAGTCTAAAGATAAGCCCTTAAATAAGTTTTAAAGTCTAGTTTATGAAATTGCCCATAGACTAGTCCATAGACAAGTCCAAAGACTAGTTCATGGACTTGTTCATAGACTAATAAATAGACAATTCCATAGACAACTCCATAGACTAGTTGATAGACCAGTCAATAGACAAGGTCATCGACTACTCCTTATACTAGTCAACAGACAAGTCCATAGTCTAGTCACTGGACTAGTGCAAAGACTAATTCATAGATTAATAGATTAATAGACAAGCCGTTAGACTATTTCAAAAACTAGTTTATAGACTAGTCAACAGACAAGTCCATATACAAGCCAATAGACTAGACATAAACTAGTCCGAAAACTAGTACATAGACTAGTCTAAAAACTAGTCCTTAAATAAGTCAATAGGCAAGTATAAATGCTAGGCAATATACTAGTTTATAGACAAGTCTAAGACTTAGTCCAAAAACTAGTTCATGGACTTGTCCAAAGACTAGTTTATGGACTTGTCCATAGACTGATCAATAGACAACTCCATTGACTACTCAATAGACTAGTTGATAGATCGGTCAATAGACTAGTCCTTATACTAGTCCATAGTCAAGTCAATAGACCAGTATTTAGGCTAATCCAAAGACTAGTTCATAGATAAGTATGTAGTCTATTTCATAGATTTGCCTATACACTAGACAATATATTAATTAATAGTCTAGTCTATAGATAAGTAAATTTTCAGTCAATAGACTAGACCATACATAAGTCAATCGATTATTCCAAAGGGCAAACAATTGATCAGTCAATAGAATTATTCTTCGATTAGTCAATAGACCAGTACACAGATTAGTAAAGGTCTGTAGTTTAGTTCATAGACTAATCAATAGTCTAGTCTTTTGACTAGTCTTTTGATAAGCCTACAGACTATTCTATGGACTTTTGACTAATCTGTGTACTAGTCTATTGACTAATCTAAGAACAATTCTATTGACTGATCAATTGTCTGCTTCTTGGAATATTCTATTGACTTATCTATGGACTTCTGTGATGACCAGTCTATGGCTTTGTATATTGACTTATCTATGGTCTAGTATATTGACTGAAAATTTACTTAGTCCACAGACTAATCAATAGACAAACCACAGACTAATCAATAGACTAGTTTAGTTCCTTAATCATTTGTGAAAATATTCATATTTATATCTAGGAAAGATCTTAATGTTATAATTCCCTCTATAGGATGTAACGAGTGAAACCTTTAGACATTTTTTATTATTGTTAAAATAAATCCGATAAATATTATTACTTTTAACAAATAAATTGAAAATTAACTATTGATCAAAGGTCGTAAGTATTATGTTTTAATAAATTTGGTCCCTTTAACCATTTATATAAAAATATTTAATCAAAAAATTAATTTAAAAAGTTAATTACTAACAGCTATTGCCAAGAAAATCAATTTATATTATTAATCGATTTAGAAGTCTTAAAAAAATTTCATTATCTTTTAATAAAGAATTATAGAAGAAAAAATTTTGATAAAAGTTTGTTTTGTAAACCTTTGAAAAATTTTTAAAAATTAGGTAAAAAATGCTTATGAATTTAATTGTCAAATTCACAATTGGTGTTGTACGCTTGTAACGTAGTATGTCGTGATGTTTTTGATTATTGATTTGTTTTTGTTTTAAAAAAGTTGTATGACTTACAATACTACAACAATACGACATCGATGGTGAATTGAAGAAATGGGTTTTAAGAAAATATGTAATAGTTTTGAATTTTTATAAGAATTTGGTTTTAGTTTTTGATTTTTTTGTCTTTTTTTTTAAATAAAATTTTGTATAAATTACAAATGTTTTTTGCTGCTGAATTGTAATAATTGCTTTAAATATGTTTAATATGTGGAAAATTTTTTAAACAATTTTATTATGTTGTATTAATATAAAAAGTTTAATTATTTAAAAAAATTTCTATAAATATTTTAATAGTTTTTCTATTTTGTTATTGTTGTTGTTTTTTTTACAAAATAAGTATGCTGCTTTAATTACTGCTTTTTAAACTTTTTACTTAGAAAAAGTTTTTAGAAAAAAACAAAAAATATTATTTGTTTTTAATTTAAAATTAACATGTTTGTTTTTTTATTTTTTTATGTTGTATTTTTTTCAACATTAAAACTATTTATGGCATGTCTAGACTATATAACAACCGAAATAATAATAAAAATTAAAAAAATATATGAAATAATGAAAATAAAGAAAAATAAAAAATTAAAAAATCAAAAAATCAAAAAAAAAATAAAATACATAATTTAAAAGTTAAAGTAATAAATAATAACAATATGTATAATGTATAATTTATATAAGTGTGTGTGTATAAAATGATGCTAAACAATATTTATATATGTATAAGTGTATGTCTTAAAAATTAAACAAATTTTTTTCTTTTTTTTAAATAAAAATCTGTATTTTTTTTTCAATAACATGAAATTTTGGTTTAAAACCAAACTTTTTTATTTAAGATTTCCAGGAACAGGAAATGAAAACTTAAAAAATGTTATAAATGAGATGCTTTTTATAAAACGGTATGTTGTTGTTGTTCTCTTTTATATATATAGAAAATATTCTTACATTGCTCTATGTTAAACAAAAGCTTTTTCTTTTAGCTTAAGCTTTTGTATAACATTTTCAATTTTATTTAACAAAAAAGGTGTTTAACCCTACTTAAGCTTTCTTAGCTTTGCTCACAAACACTTTTTATTCATTCTCTCTCTTTCTATCTTGTTTAGCTGTTATATTAAGCTTTTTTTGTTTTAATACAATAACAAAACGAAAAAAAAGCTTTTAATATAACTGTACTAAACTGTACTAAACTCTATACTATATACTCTATTTAGTTTGTATACTTGTATAACGATTTCCAAATTAACCCTTCAACGTGATATTTGCTTTTTAATTAAAGCCTGCAAAAGACGTGTCTTTGCCTTTTTCTCCTTATACTGGGCATAGGTTTCTTCGATAGTTTTACGATCACCCTTTAACATTTTACGACCATTTTGCTCTTCGAATACAGTCTCATATTCACGTATTATACGTTTTAATAGTTTCTTTTCCTCCCTCGTCTTATCCAGATTATCCCACAACTGTTCGATGGTTAGAAAACTAATATTTTCCTGTTGAGAAGGTTGTGTATGAACTGTTGTTGTTGTCGTTGTAGACTCATCTGAACTGGCGGTAGTGGGCGGTTGTTGTGAATCGGTTGTTGGTGAGTTAGTTGTCTCCGTACTATTATTGGAGGAATATTGCAAGGGTGTTGCTTCGAAAACCATGGCTTCATGTTCTAAAATTGTGGGCAATTCAGGTGCACCACCTAGGCAAGAACCGGTTAAAGTGACACTGCGCGATACCATACGTTTGAGTTGACGATAACGATCGTATAGTGGACGTGCCGCATCACGTTCATCTTTAGTTGATGGTCTTCCGTACAGTGATTCGAAGTAGAGTAGACCATGTTGTACAGCAGTCTTTTCTTGTACCAATTGATCGGCGGTTAGTTCATCTAAGGTCTCGGAACGATTTGAATCTTCACGTTTCTCGGCTAGACTCTGAAAAGGGAAAAATATGAAAGAAAAAAAGAGAAATTAATAATTGAAAATTTTATTTTAGTTAGTTCATAGTAAATATCTAGTTTTGGGTTAGTGTTAGATCGCCTTCTTTTTAGTCTATTATCTGATATTGTTGTCTTTTAAAAGAAAATACTTTTTAAGAACCTGTCACTTCAAATCGATCATATTATATAGTAGCAGACGAATTTTTAGGTCACTATTAAGATAAACAATATCAACAAATTATTTTTAACAAATTTATCATACTTTATGTTTATATATTTAAATATCTATCAATATATGTATTATATACTCATTCTTTTAGAGGAAATTGTAAATATATTCTCAAATAAACTACGTGTGTTTCGAGTCACGTGCTGAAGAATCTATATATTTTCTTATAAAAGTTTCTGGTGGACTGTGCTGAACACATTGAAAGATTAGTAAACAAAATTTTTTATTAACAAATAAAAAAAACATATTAAATTTAAAAGAAAAGATCATACGATGACAAAAGTTCGAGCTGAAACGAATTAATGGAACCCTTCTGATAGTAAAAAGTGTAAACTAAAGTAAAACTATCGAGAAATTACAAATAGAGTGAATGGTTTGCAATACTGGCAGCAAAGAGATCGGCGTTTGTATTTCCACCAGATAGTTAATTGCTCCTTAATTTAGATCGCGTCCAGGATTCTATAGTTAAATTAAGAATTCGACATTTTGCATTTTATGAAAAGTTGATTTTTCGCCTTTTTTCGACATTTTCTGACTTTTTACCATTTTTGTCAACTTTTTTCGAATTTTTTCCACTATTTTTTAACCTTTTTCGAGTTTTTCCGACTATTTTAGAGTTTTTAACCTGTTTGCCACTTAATTAAAATTTTCGACTATTTTTGACATTTTTTTCGCCTTGTAGACTTTTTTCGACTTTCCGACTCGTATTTCCAAAGTCGACTTTTCGACTTTTTTCACAGACGACAATATAGTCGACTTCGACTTTATTCGACAAAAAGTCGATTGTCTTTCCTAACTAACTAACTAACTAACTAACTAACTAACTAACTAACTAACTAACTAACTAACTAACTAACTAACTAACTAACTAACTCACTAACTAACTAACTAACTAACTAACTAACTAACTAACTAACTAACTAACTAACTAACTAACTAACTAACTACCTAACTAACTAACTAACTAACTAAATAACTAACTAAATAACTAACTAAATAACTAACCAACTAACTAACTGATTAGCTAAAAAGTCGAACTGACTTACTAACTGATTAGCTAAAAAGTCGAACTGACATAATATTGTATTGAACGAAAAGTCGACATTTTGATCTTTTTCGTTTTACGAAAAGACGACTTTTTGATCCTTTTTCGTTTTATGAAAGTAGACTTTTCAAACGGGTTTTAACAACTTTGTAAAAACGCAAAAAATCCAAATGTTGACTAAAAAGTCCTGGTTCACACTGGGAAACTTTTGTTGAGAAACATTTGATTTTGTGTGTAAGAGAAAGATATGGTTAATACTTCCTTCTCTTTCTCTCACACACACAAATTAAAAGTTTCCCAAAAAAATGTTTCCTAGTGTGAACCAGGTCAAATTCGAACAATCGTAATAATTGTGAATAACGAAAAATCGACTTTTTGACCTTTTCGTAAATTAGACTTTTCCATTTTTTTGAGAACTTTTTATTAAGCGCAAAAATTCGACTTTCCTTTCATCACAAAAAAGTGGAAAAGTTGAATGTTATTAAAATATTGCCAAGAGTTTTAGAAAAAAAAGGAGTAAATGGACTAAAAAGTCCTGGAAATGTTAAAGCGTTAAAAAAGTTATTCCTAAAACTTTAATACTTATAAATTTGTATAAAAACAAGTGAAAATAGTCGAACATTTTAAATCAATCAATGTTTTTCGAATAGTAAAAAATAAGAGAAAAGTCTTAATATAACGTTTTTAACCTTCAGAGTAAATTCTATCAAATCTGAAAATTTTCCTAATTTTTAAAAGTGTAACATAAATTTTTTAAATTTTGGCCTTTTTAGGGATAAATAAGAAAAAAATGCTAGAAAATTACAGAAGGTTTAAGGGTTAAAATTAAAAGGCCAGATAGAGACTGATCACAAAAGGTTTTTGGCTTGACTAAGTATGGAAAAGTTGAATCAACAAGATAATAACAATTGTCTGATCTAGCCCAACATAAAGCTAAATTTTCCCTAAAGAATTTATTTTAATAATTTTAAAACAAAATTTTAATATATTAAACATTTCAAGTGTTTATCACAAACAATGTTATATATTTGTTATGAGTAAGTGCAGACAAGATTTTTCATTAGTATAGTATTTCGATGTGAGTAGAAAAACAGTCTGAATAAACTATATATAAAAATGTTTATTTCGAAATATTTATACAAATAACGTCAGAGACTACTATATAATCATAAATATATTTATGACAATTTTTTTCGTATTTGTTTCATTTTATTTTATTGTTTTTTGGGTATATAATATATATTGAAATTTTGCCAAATTATTAAATATATAAATATTTACGTTAAGAATTTTATATATAATATTTTTATTTTTAGACAAGAAAAAAAACTCACACACCTTTAAAACCATATTTTAAATAAAATGTTTTTTTAAATGTAAATATTTTATATTTTACTTGTTTACATTATGACAAAATAATATGATTTGGCGTTTCTTTTTGTATTTAACTTGTTTTACTCTTTTTGTTTTGAGTTATTTATTTTAAAATCATAAAACATTTTAATTAAAATTTATATTATTTGATGAGTTTTGTTTTTTAAATCTGTGTTTTTTTTATAATATTTGTGCTACAAAAACAGTTGAAAGACCTTGAATTTTTATTTGATTTGATAAAATTATATTTTCAAAATGATTAATGATTTTGTTTATTACACTGTTGTAAATTATAATAAGTTTAAAGAATTTACTTTTCTTTTTCTTAAAGTTTTGTAATTTTAAGGATAAGTGTCTTATTTTGTCATTTCTAGGGACTCAAAGGTTAAGAGTATCTATACTAAGCAAAGTCTTAAACCATTAATCCTAATTAAAATAGATATTATACAACTCTTACTATCATTTTCCTTTAATTTTCTTTAAAAATTTGTTTTATTTAATAATTATCTTAAATTTTTTTTAACAATTTGCTATTATTTTACAGTAATTTTTGTAATGCAGTTTGTTTAGGTAAAAATTTATCTAATTTTGATTTTCTTTATTTGTCAAAAAAAATTTTAAAATAATTTGTATGTTACACTTATCGTAAATTTTTATACTATTTGAAACATTTTTATAAAAATTCTAAATATAGGGTTTGAACCGACAAAATTTGTTCTAATTTTGATTTTCTTTAATTTAAAAAAATTTTGAAAAATAGATTTAATTTAACAATTATCGTAAATTTTGGAGCTAATTGCCATATTTTATTAAAAATTCTGAATATAGAGTTTGAATCATCAAAATTTTATCTAATTTTGATTTTCTTTAGTTTTAAAAAATTTTGAAAAATATTTTTTATTTAACACTTATCGTAAATTTTTAAGCTATTTACGATATCTCAAATAAATATCTGAATATAGGGTTTAAATCGGCAAAATTTTATCTAATTTTGATTTTCTCTTAATTTTTAAAATTTTAAAAAATATTTTTTTTTTGATTTTTTTCAATTTTGAAAAATATTTTTTTTACATTATCGTAAATTTTTAAGCAATTTACAATATTTTAATAAAAAATCAGAAAATACAGTTTGAACCGGCGAAATTTTATCTAATTTTGATTTTCTTTACATTTTCAAAATTTTGAAAAATATTTTTTATTAAACACTTATCGTAAATTTTTAAGCAATTTACATTATTTTAATAAAAAATCTGAAAATACAGTTTGAACCGGCAAAATTTTATCTAATTTTGATTTTCTTTACATTTTCAAAATTCTGAAAAAAATATTTTTTATTAAACACTTATCGTAAATTTTTAATCAATTTTCAATATCTTAATAAAAAATCTGAAAACAAAGTTGGAAGCGTCAAAATTTAATCTAATTTTGATTTTCTTTAAAAATCAAAAATTTCGAAAAATATTTTTTATTTAACACTTATCGTAAATTTTTAAGCTATTTGCAACATTTTAATAAAAATTCTGAATATAGAGTTTGAAGCGGCAAAATTTTCTCTAATTTTGATTTTGTCTACATTTTCGAAATTTTTGAAAAATATTTTTTATTTAACATTTATCGTAAATTTTTAAGTAATAAAAAGTATTCTGAATCAACTTCTGAAAATGCTATTTTAACTGGCAGAAATTATTCTAATTTTGATTTTTCTTAATTTTGAAAAATTTTGAAATTTTACACTTATCGTAAATGTTTAACCCATTTACAGTACATTTAAAAAATTTCTAAATATACGGTCTGAATCGACAGATGTTATTTTAATTTTGATTTTTCTTACATTTCCAAAATTTTGCAAAATGTTTGTTATTTTACAATTATCGTAAATTTTTAAGTAATAAACAATATTCTGAATCAACTTTTGAAAATACTGGTTTGATTGGCACAAATTTTTGTAATTTTGATTATCTTTAATTTTTAAAATTTATGTTTATGAAAACATTTTGTAAATCTTACAAGGTGTTCCTTCCCTTAAATTTTATAATTATACCTTGTTTCCTTTTGCCAATAATTATTTTGTTTTTTGTTTATTTGTTTTTTGTTCTTCTTATAAAAACATCCCAAAAATGTTGTTTTTTACACACGAATTCGTGCAAATGTTTTTGTTTTCGTGTTATCGTTTTCTGCCCTTAAATGTGCAGCAGCACAATGTACAAAAATTAAATTGAAATTTCTTTAAAATATTAATTGAAATTTCTTTAAAACAATACTTTTCCTCTACTTAAAAAAAAATTTACAACAATTAAAAATTTTAAAATTTGTTTACAAGTTTGCGAAAGAAAATTACATTTATTTATAATTTCATTTCCGGTTGCAAAAAAATATATATATTGCAAATATAAAATACAATTATTTAATTGTAAAATTGTGTATTTTTAATTGAGAATTTTTTATAAGCAAAAGTGCCGGTGATCTGAAATCGTGCTGGTATGAATAATTAATTATTTTGGTTGAATAAATGAATGAATAATTCTTTGAAAAGTTTGTGTTTACTAAAGATTTATTAACAGATTTTAAACAAAGATTTTATTAATGATGCAATATGTTGCAAAAATTTTTGTTCAATAAATTATTCATATAAATTGTTTATGTATATGGGAAAATTTTAAGTCCACCATAACTTAGAATGTATAAATATCAAGAATTTTTCAAGAGAATCACTAAATGGATTGTTTTGTATATTATATTTATTCTATGAAGGTCACTTTACACTATTGAAATGATAATGACAATAAAAACAATTTTTGTATTAAAATTAGGTAAACAAATTGGTTGTCATAATAAAAAAAAAAACAAAATGTACTTAAAAATTCTTTAATACCCCCATTATATGTTATCTTAATTAGTATTAGATAACAAATTTAAATTTTGTCTACAAATCAATAAATTACAAAATTTAATGAAACAAATCAAAACTCATATCAATCAAAAGGAGTTCAAAATAAGTAAATAAACAAAGTTTGAAGGCGGCACAGTGGGCTAGTTTTGAAATGTAGCAGTGAGGCATAAACGGGAACATTATGTGTAACAAAACTGTGAATGACTAAGGGGAGGCTAGTGAGCTCGATTTCCTCCATAGACTTAGCTTAAGTAGCGGAGCTGTTGAATGGAACACAACCCTTACCAAGTAACTAACTAACCAACCGACTAACTAACTTACTAACTTACTAACTTACTAACTTACTAACTTACTAACTTACTAACTTACTAACTTACTAACTTACTAACTTACTAACTTACTAACTTACTAACTTACTAACTTACTAACTTACTAACTTACTAACTTACTAACTTACTAACTTACTAACTTACTAACTTACTAACTTACTAACTTACTAACTTACTAACTTACTAACTTACTAACTTACTAACTTACTAACTTACTAACTTACTAACATACTAAGTTACTAAGTTACTAACTTACTAACTTACTAACATACTAACTTACTAACTTACTAACTTACCAACTTACCAACTTACTAACTTACTAACTTACTAACTTACTAACTTACTAACTTACTAACTAACTAGCGAACTAACTAACTAACTACATACCTATCTATATATCTATCTATCTATCTATCTATCTATCTATCTATCTATCTATCTATCTATCTATCTATCTATCTATCTATTTATCTATCTATTTATCTATCTATCTATCTATCTATCTATCTATCTATCTATCTATCTATCTATCTATCTATCTATCTATCTAACTATCTATCTATCTATCTATCTATCTATCTATCTATCTATCTATCTATCTATCTATCTATCTATCTATCTATCTATCTAACTAACTAACTAACTAACTAACTAACTAATTAACTAACTAATTAACTAACTAATTAACTAACTAACTACCTATCTAACTAACTAGCGAACTAAATACATACCTATCTAACTAACTAAATAACTAGTTAACTAACTATATATATATATATCTATCTATCTATCTATCTATCTATCTATCTATCTATCTATCTATCTATCTATCTATCTATCTATCTATCTATCTAACTAATTAACTAACTAACTAACTAACTAACTAACTAGCTAACTAACTAACTAACTAACTAACTAACTAACTAACTAACTAACTAACTAACTAACTAACTAACTAACTAACTAACTAACTAACTAACTAACTAACTGACTAACTAACTAGCAAACTAACTAACGTTATGTCTGTAAGTAACCACGGATTACCTTTTGTTTTTGCTAACTTTAAGTTGGCGAATTAGCGTGACTCTGGCATCTCGAAAACTGTTAGAGTTATACCCCCGTATTCATAAAGATATTAATCTCCGAATAACTAATACTAAAATAATAGTATTACTCTAAAACTTTTACAGCTAGAATCATTCAAAATCTACAAAAAGTAAGTAGAAAAATTTTAGAGCTCTACAGGACCATTCTTTAGCCTCTCTTTATATAATTCTATTCAGTTACGGAACATTTGAAAAGTACGTAAGAAAGTATGTCCCTTGCATTTCTAAAATACTGTGGAACAGCATGTTTTTCATTGTACATGTAAATTAGTCTTAGAATACTTATGTACCTACATAAATACATGTCATTAAAAATGTAAACAAAAACAAGATTCTTCTTTAAAAACACTCAACAGCTGTGTGGCATAAACAAACAAACATACAAAATGTCATGTATGTAATTACAAGTACATTAAAGAGTACATAGACTCAAAAAAAAGTACTGCGTATATTAAACATATGCCAAAAAAATAAATCACAGAAAGTAAAGAAGAAAAAAACAATAACAATAATAAAATGTTGCCTTAAAAAGCACCAAAATGCCGAGTACATTAAAAACATATTAAATACTACGTAAATATGTTAAAAGAAAACAAAAACAAAAAAAAACATCAATAAATAAATCAGTACAGACATACATGTGTATGTATGAGTATGTAACTTTATATATGAATGAATCAATCAAAATGAATTCATATAAAAATTAATTGAATTTTTGGCAACAGTTTTTAAAGAAAGAGTAATAAAAGAGGGAGAGAGAGAGTTTGCTAAAGAGAGAATATGTGAGCTTTTTTGTGCTATAAAAGAGAATTGGTAAATAACAATTGATTTTAAAGAGGAGAATTTCTACCCTTAACATAAAAGAGCAGAGAATTAAGACGTAAAATCAGAATGAACAGCAAGAGAACTTATAGCAGGGTTGGAAAATTATATATTATAGATTTTTTAATGAATTAGTCAATAGATTAATCATTGTACGAGTCCGTGGATTAGCAAATAGCGCATTATATAGACTGGTGTATAGATTTGTCTATAGATAAGTTTATAAACTAATCAGTAAACAAGTCAATAAACCACTAGTCCAAAAACTAGCCAATAGATTAGTCGATGGATTAATCATGCCTGTCAGTAGACTAGTAGGTAGGCTGAATAGAAGATTAGTCATTCAATTAGTCAATAGAATAGTTAATATATTTGTCAACTACTAAGCAGTAAGCTAGCTTCTAGATTAGTCCAAATATTTTTAAACTAGAGAACACACTACCTTTAAATTTCCCACACCTGACCCAAAAAATGTTTACAAAAAAAAGTAAATAAAAGAACTTCAAAAAAAAACCCACTCACCTGTTCAATTTCTAACAAAGAAGCTTTCATTTTCAATAATTTCTGTTCAGCATCCATGCCACCGCTAACTTTAAGACCCAAAGCAGCCATTGGATCAGCCTTTAACTCATGACGCTCCTTACGCAATTTACTCAATTCCGATAGAATATGTTTCATATATTTGTCATTTAAACGATCTGCCTGTGAGGGTTTATAACCACAACGCACTTCATAGGAATCTTCCAGTTGAGTGAGTTTCTTCTTTAGGGCCGTAACACGTTTGTTAATCTGTTTCATGCGTTCCTCGGGAGTTTGGAAGGACATAACATTAGGTATAACCTGTTGCATAAGCTCACGGGTTTTCATATTCTCCAAAGAAGTGAATGCACGAAATGTTGATTCCATACAATCATCATCATCCAAATCGCTGGCCAACATTTGTGCAGCGGTCTGATGTTGTTTGTGATAGGGCTGGGCGAAGGGTTTAACCTTGGATAGTTTAGCAGCCGCATCAATGGAATCGACTAAATGCGGACGTACGGTAGCGTAACGTCTGCTTAAAACGGGAGTTTGATCTTCGGGTACCGAACGATCCCATGGCAGTGCATCTTGTGCTGAGGTGGTTAGAGGAAGTTTGTGTAAACTGTTTTGACTGCTATTCTTGCTGCTGTTGGCAGATGTTTTCTGTTGCTGCGAACTGTTTGAGGCATTAATGTTAACATCATCTGTGGAGCCATTCGAGGAGGCTGTCGGTGATATAGTTTTGGCCAAAGTTTTACTAGAAGCATTATTGAAATCTATCAAATTATTGTCATTCAAATCGTTGGTATTATTTTTCTCGCCGGCATTTGTTGTGCAAGCTGTTGCCGCCGGGGATGATGATGATGATGTTGATTTCTTACTTATAAAACCACGTCTTTCATGTTTTAAAGTCGACAAATCGTATTTATAGACATTTTCATCATTCAACTTGGAGGGCAAGTATCTGATGGTATTAGAGGAATTGGTCGATTTCTTGGTTACACCCGAAGCTTTACGACCGGGAGGAGCACGAGACTTGCAGAAACGTTCGCTGCTGCGGCGACGTTCGTGCTCACACTCACTATCATCACTGTTATCGCGATGCTTGCCATTATTGCCATTGCCACTGAAACACACCCGTATGGGTGAGTGGCGCTGTGAACGGGCCGGACTAGTTTCATAGCGTGATCTTCTAGTCATATCCTTAATAGGTACACCCACTGTCCAGGCCTGACAGCGCTGTGATTGGCGATTAGCCAAACTGCCGTCATTTTCATCTGAAGCCTTTGAGCCATTAACATTTTCTGTCTCTTTCAATTCCTGTTCATACACCTCATAGGGTGTACGTTTGAAATCCTCCGATGAAACTCTTCTTATATTATCGGCATTTTTAAGAGATTTTAAGGTGTTCACTCCTAAATCCGAGGGTGTGGAGTTTACATTGTTATTGTTTTGCAATTTGCCTTCGTTGTCTTGCGGCAATAGTTCTTCGCTGTTCGAACGCTGCAATTTACGATCCTGTGTCTGAGATGAACTGCTGTCTAGACGTTCTTTGCGTTTACGTGATTTTTGCCATTCTAAAGGATTTATGATCTCGGGCAGATATGTGGAATTGAAACGTGTTTGTGTATTTTTATTATTTTCCAACTGTTCGGGTAATGACGAAGCATGATGTTGTTGTTGGTGGTGATGATGATGATGTTTTGAAGGAGATTTTGTATCATGTTTATTTTTGATATGTTTTTGATTTTTACAATCATCGGGAGTATTAGCACCGGACGATGAAGCCGATGATGAGGACGAAGAAGAAGAGGAGGAGGAAGAAGATGATGACGACGACGACGATGATGAGGAGGAAGAGGATAATGTATTACAATTATTGTTATTATTATTATTACGACAAGATGCTGACGAAGATGAAGAACCAGTAAGACGACTTAGGTCGTCTTCGCTTAGTCCAGTATTAGGATGGCGCATGCCGCACTAAAACGAAAAGAAAGAAGAGGAAATACATTATTAGTTAATTAGCTTTAAAAGAGAAATTGAGATTATGTTTAGTTAAGTTTTAAAACAAAATTAGTTTTTTTGTTTTACCAAAAAATGTTTATATGTAAATAATACTGTTATACACAATATTAAATTGTTATGAAACTTTATATTCTTTAGAATAACTGTAATATGTACAATTTTCTTTACAAAAACTGTTATACTCTTAATTAAACTTTAGAAAAAGTTTTCTTTAAAAGAAAATTGTTTAAAGAAAAATATTTTTCTTTGCGAAAAAAACTGTTTTACAAAAATATCGTTTCTATACTGTTGTACACGTAATTTTCCTAAAAAAACTGTTATACGCCACATTTAAAAATGCTGTCATACTCGTCAATATACTTTGGAAAACTGTTATAAACTGTTATACGCTAATTTTACTTTTGAAAAACAACTGTAGACACAAATTAATCGTCAGAAAAACTGTTATACACACATTTTTTTTATAGAAAAATTGTTATACTTCATATGTTTTTTGAAAAAAAACTGTTATACGCGAAACTTTCTTACAAAAAAACTGTTTTACAGAAATTTTTGTTACACAAAACTGTTATATGCAAAATTTTCTTTAAAAACTGTTATAGGCAGATTTTTCTTTAGAAAAAAACTGTTATAAATTGTTTTTTAATTGTTATATTAAAAAAATGTCTAATGTAAAACTGTTATACACACATTTTTTTAAAGAAATTATATGGCAAATACTGTTATACATAAAATTATCTTCGAAAAGTAACTATTATACTCACAATTTTCTATGTAAACACGTTTATGAGTAAAATTATTTTTGGAAAAACTCTTTTATACAAAATCCTCTTTTGAAAAACTGTTATATCCAACATTTACTTTAGAATCTCTTATACACAAATACTTTTTATAAAAATCTCTTATGCAGGAAGTTTTGTCGAAAAATTTTGTTAAATACAAAATTTTCATGGGAAAAACTGTTATACGCAAAATTTTCTTTAAATAAAACTCTTATACACAAAGTTTAATAAAATACTGTTATAAGAAAATGTTTTTTTTTTTGCGAAAAACTGTTATACACAAAATTTCGTTTAGGAAAACTATTATACCTTAAATTTTCTTTAGAAAAACTCTTATACAAAAATTTTTCATTAGAGAAATCTTTTATACAAAAAGTTTTTTTAACAAATAACTGTTATACACAAATGTTTCTTTGAAAAAAACAGTTGTACAAAATATTTTCCAAAATTTTTTGCAATAAAGACTCTTGTACACAAAATTTTCCTAGGAAAAATCTCTTATACACCAAGTTTTTTTTAATAAATGTTATACACAAATGTTTCATTGAAAAGAACAGTTATACACAATATTTTCTAAGGAAGATTCTTATACACAAACTTTTCTTTGGAAAAATCTCTTATAAACCAAGTTTTATTTAAAAATAGCTGTTATACGCAAATGTTTTTTTGTAAAAAACTTTTTTACATAAAATTATCTCTTAGTAAACCGTTGTACATAAATTTTTATTCACAGAAACTCTTATACACAAAATTTCCTTAAAAGAAACTCTTATACACAAAATTTTCTTTAAAAGAAACTCTTATACTTATAACTGTTATACGCAAAATTTTATTTGAAAAAAACTGTTATAAACACTGTAATTTACAAAATTTTATTCAGAGAAACTGTTATACTCAAAATTTTTTAAAAGAAATGCTGTTTTTATACTGCTTTATTTATATTTTTAAAAGCAAATACGGTTACACACAATTTTATACAATAAAAAGTTTGTATAACAGTTTTGGAAAAAAGTTATTTATAATAGTTTTTTTTTTAATAAAATTATTGTACATTTTTGTTTAAAAATTGTTTTTTTTTTAAATAGGTTGAATCTGTTTAAAAAAAAACTGTTATAAATTTAAAAAGTGTGTTTTTTTTCTTAAATTATAAATCAAAATACTGCAAGAAATCTTAATTTTTTATATTAAACAATAATTTAAATAAATCATACGCTTCATTAAACATTTCAATTAATATTAATCATACGTATGCGAATATAAGTTTAAATAAATATAAATCATACGATTTGTGTGCGTATTTTGATAATTAATTAAATCGTTTTGGAATTTTTCCCGATAAATTAAAGAAAAAAAGTTATTTTTAAAATTATAAGCAGATTGTAAATGTTATAAATATAAAGTTAAAAAAATATGTTGATATCGTGTTAAGGAACTTTTGATTTGAAAATTCTAATCTAATCGATTAAATGGATATGTAATTAAGAAAGCTTGTAGTTAGATCATAAATTCTAAGGCATAATCTGAACGACCTATATTAAAATTATAACATTATTTTAATGATTTTAATTTATGCCGCGACAAATAATTAAATAATCTTTACAATCTTTTAATTGAGTTTAAACAATTTTATTTTTTATAGTGATTTTATAATTTCTAGATTTAATTAACTAAAAATAAAGACATTTTGATAATTTTACTTTTTCTGTTCAAAAGTTAGGTTTTAAATTAAATTTAACACAAGTGTTATACAAGTTTGTATTAAATACACAAAAGAAAATTTTCCATAGAAAATTTCAAACAAATATGAATTTTTGTTTAATTTTTAAACAGCAAAAATAAATACAAAATAAATATTTAATCATATTTAATAACAATTTAAAATAGATCTATTAATAACAATAAAAAATAGAAATAAAAAATTAAAAATGATTAAACTGGCACTTGAAAATAAACACGAACTTTAAGAAGAAAAAAAAAAAACAAAAACTGACATGACATGACATTTATATGATATCATTTTAAAATTAGTTAATAAACTAACTGATATTATGCAATAAATTTAAAAGAATTAAAAAAATACTCTTTAAAAAACATCTAAAAAGTTTATTTGAAAAATTTGAAACTCTAGAGCGTATGAGTAATAATAATTTAAAGAAATTTCTTAATTTATAGAATATTTGTAAAATTCCCTTATAATTACTAAAATTTAAAAATTTCTATTTAATCTTTATAATATTTTCTTTTAAAAAAATTTATTAAATCATTAACTATTAATCAGTTTTTTTTTTTATAAATAAATATTTTTCTATTACTCAACAACCATTCTCTTTATTTATTATCTATCTTGGTTTTTAATTGATATGATTTGTTGCTTAATTAAAAATATTAATGTTTTAAAATTAAAAGCACACGTATATTTTTATTGTTTTATTATTGGCAGAAGTCTACTTCAAATAACTTCTTATCAAATCCCTAGAAAACAAAAAAATCAATTATATTTATTTAGTACATATTTTTAGTTTTTCAAGTGACCACTCTAACTGTTTTAATTCCGACGATATGATATGATCTATGGACCTCCTATTTGGGGAATTTATTTAAGATCTTGGGTAAGATAAAAAGTTAAGACATTAAATATTTTGCCAAGTATTGAGAGAAATAAAAGTAATTTGATTGTATAGAAGATGATGTTAGTTTATCAACAAAAAGAAAATTCTGAAATGAATTAAATAAGCCACGCCTACTTTGTCTTTTTAATAGGGCAATTATTCTTTGTTTTTTTTTTCATGGCCGCTTTCAATCTGCAAACGCTCAATACGTGAAAACCTATATGAGCTTGCGCAATGCAGATGGACAGGCAAGGATCATGTGGCCATCTTACAACCCACAGAGATGCCAAGCTCTTTTCTATATTCCGAGAGTTAATCCACGGAACTTAACGGCAAAGTTAACTAGCCACTGGCCTTTCGGTCTCCATGGAAGAAGAACTTACAAAGTAACGACTTCTGCAGGAGCTGCCAGGATAAAGAGGAAGAAGAGAGTATAACTCACTTCCTCTGACATTGTCCCGCCCTAGCTTATCACAGAATGGGTCTGCAAGGCAGCTATTTTCTGCATGACTTATCGGATCTATCGGAGGACAATATCCGAGGGACAGATTCCTATTTTCATGCGACAAACTGGTTTGGTCAAGGAAACCAGTGTGATAAGGTCGAAATGTACTAATACGCCGACCGTTTTCTCTCTTTTCAGGTATCACAAGCGAATCAAATACTGGACCCAAGTGTGTCTCCAGTGATGACAACGCGAGGACGACTGAGTTATATTAAAAGTTTTTCTATAGAAAACGTTTAATATAACAGTGTTTTCTTTAAAAGATATTCTGTGTAATAAATTTTTCTTTATAACATTTTCTTTATATAACAGTTTTCTACAACAAAATTTCAGTTTTCTTAAGAAAATTTAAAAAAAAAACTGTTTTTCTACAGAAATATTTCGTTATAATAGTTTCTTTTATAGAAAATTTTCTGTATAACAGTTTTCTCTTGAATTTTATATAACAGTTTTTTCATTAGAAAATTTTGCTTTTGTATGAGAAAACTATATGTATAACAGTTTTTACCAATAATATGTGGTTGTATAACAATTTTTCTGTGACAAATTTATTAAAAGTTTTTCTATAGAAAATTTTTTGTATAACAGTTTTTTTCTTTATACAAATTTCTCTAGAACATGTTTTAGTTCATTAAATTTACTCTTTAAGAGTTTTTTGAAGTTTTTCCTTTTTGTATAACAGTTTTTTTCTATAGAAAAATTTCTGTATAACAGTTTTTTTTTTAAATATATGATTGTTTAACAATTTTTCTATGAAAAATATTCTTTATAAAACGTTTTTCTATAAAAAATTTTTGTATAAAAGATTTTTTCTTTAGAAAATTGTCTGTATAACAGTTTTTCTTTTGAAAAAAATATTCTATAAACATTTTCTATAGAAAATGCTTTGTAAACAATTGGTTAACAAGAGTATAACAGTTTTTTCTTCCATATAAAACTTTCTGTATTTATAGAAAATTTTCTGTATAACAGTTTTGCTTTAGAAAATGTTGTGTATAAAATTCTCTTTGAAAAGGTTTTGCAAACAATTGGTCCACAACAGTATAACAGTTTTTTAATATTTCTATACGGAATTACTTGTATAACAGTTTTCTTTATAGGAAATTTTCTAAAAGAAAATATTTTATTTTATTTAAAAAAATCTAAAACAAAAATTTGTTCTATAAACAAATGCTTTATAACAGATTATTCTTTGTCGAAATTGCCTGTATAACAGTTTTCTTTATAGAAAATTTAACAATATTTCAAAGAGAAAATCTAATATTTTCTTTTTTAAATATAGCATACAAAACATTGTTCTATATAGAAATGCTTTATAACAGTTTTTTTTTAAATTTAAGTTATCTGTATAACAGTTTTCTTTAAAGACAATTTAACAACATTTTCAAGAGAAAATCATTAAAAAAAACAAAATTCCTTTGTATAACAGTTTGCAAAATGTTTGAATTTCTATAGAAAATGTTTGTATATATTTTTTTCTAAAGAATGTTTTGTATAACAGTTTTTTTCCCAAAGGAAATTTCTGTCGATGAACGTTTTATTAATAGACTATATTTCAAAGATATCATACGAGGTTATTTCCAATCATAACACGATATCTTTCTTTAAACCTAAAGGTCTAGACTATTTCTATTATTTCTTTGACATTGAATTTGATATTTTGAAATAACACTGACAATGAAATTATTGATAAAAAAATATTTAAAAGAAAACTATAAACAAATGTCACAAAAAAACAGAGATAATAGTTAAAGTGATAAACTACTGCTTTATTTAACCCTTAAATGAACATAACTACTATAACTCTTCCAAAATAACTTATACATCTGCTCCCCTATAAATTGTTTGTTGGGTTAAGTTTATAAAAATAATTAAAATTTTCGTTTCCCTCTAATTAACTTTTGCCATCTCATGTTTTAAAATGTCTTAAAGCTAACACTATTATTTAATTTTGATATTAGCAAATTGTCTTCTACTATTTAGTATATTATCTAAATTAGTCAGCATGACTTAATAAATATTAACTTTTCAGCAAAAAAGTTAAACAATTGTTATAGACAAAACTTTGAAATAATTTGTATATTTTATTAGATTTTTTTCAATTTATTGCCGCTTATTAAGCAGCCATATAAACGTTTGATTGTTTATAAATAATTAATTGGTTTCTAATACAAATTGATTCACTTGTTTATAAATTATAAATTTGCGATTCAAACTTTGGACTGAAAAATGTCTAGTTGAGCAGACTGAATTACTGTTTTAGTTTTTTTTTAATTTATTTAAAGAATTATAAAAAAACTTGTCATAGCTTGTATTAGGATTGCTTAATAACAAACATCATTCATCCATATGTATAAGCTAATAATTAACCCCTTAATGCTCCAATTAATTTTCACTCTTTTTTTAAATATTAAACAAATAACTAAATTAGTTTTAGTAAAAATTTTCGTTTGTCACAAATGGTTTAGGAAATTTTTTGATAAAATTAACGGAAAAATACTTCTGTTTATATAAAAATTTTTATGACGATAAAAATATACGATTTGCTTATTTTGAAGGGGATATAAGTGGCCAATAGTATAGGTACTTAAGTACAGAAAATTATCCTTAAACTTTGACCCTGATATTCCATATAAAGATAATTTTGTAATGATTATAAAGAGATGATTTTTAGAAACGAGACAACAGAACTAGGACAGAACCAGAACAGAACTAGAACAGAACTAGAACAGAACTAAAACAGAACTAGAACAGAACTAGAACAGAACTAGAACAGAACTAGAACAGAACTAGAACAGAACTAGAACAGAACTAGAACAGAACTAGAACAGAACTAGAACAGAACAAGAACAGAACTAGAACAGAACTAGAACAGAACTAGAACAGAACTAGAACAGAACTAGAACTGAACTAGAACTGAACTAGAACTGAACTAGAACTGAACTAGAACTGAACTAGAACTGAACTAGAACTGAACTAGAACTGAACTAGAACTAAACTAGAACTGAACTAGAACTGAACTAGAACTGAACTAGAACTGAACTAGAACTGAACTAGAACTGAACTAGAACTGAACTAGAACTGAACTAGAACTGAACTAGAACTGAACTAGAACTGAACTAGAACTGAACTAGAACTGAACTAGAACTGAACTAGAACTGAACTAGAACTGAACTAGAACTGAACTAGAACTGAACTAGAGCTGAACTAGAACTGAACTAGAACTGAACTAGAACTGAACTAGAACTGAACTAGAACTGAACTAGAACTGAACTAGAACTGAACTAGAACTGAACTAGAACTGAACTAGAACTGAACTAGAACTGAACTAGAACTGAACTAGAACTGAACTAGAACTGAACTAGAACTGAACTAGAACTGAACTAGAACTGAACTAGAACTGAACTAGAACTGAACTAGAACTGAACTAGAACTGAACTAGAACTGAACTAGAACTGAACTAGAACTGAACTAGAACTGAACTAGAACTGAACTAGAACTGAACTAGAACAGAACTAGAACTGAACTAGAACAGAACTAGAACAGAACTAGAACAGAACTAGAACTGAACTAGAACTGAACTAGAACTGAACTAGAACTGAACTAGAACTGAACTAGAACTGAACTAGAACTGAACTAGAACTGAACTAGAACTGAACTAGAACTGAACTAGAACTGAACTAGAACTGAACTAGAACTGAACTAGAACTGAACTAGAACTGAACTAGAACTGAACTAGAACTGAACTAGAACTGAACTAGAACTGAACTAGAACTGAACTAGAACTGAACTAGAACTGAATTAGAAGTGAACTAGAACTGAACTAGATCTGAACTAGAACTGAATTAGAACTGAACTAGAACTGAACTAGAACTGAACTAGAACTGAACTAGAACTGAACTAGAACTGAACTAGAACTGAACTAGAACTGAACTAGAACTGAACTAGAACTGAACTAGAACTGAACTAGAACTGAACTAGAACTGAACTAGAACTGAACTAGAACTGAACTAGAACTGAACTAGAACTGAACTAGAACTGAACTAGAACTGAACTAGAACTGAACTAGAACTGAACTAGAACTGAACTAGAACTGAACTAGAACTGAACTAGAACTGAACTAGAACTGAACTAGAACTGAACTAGAACTGAACTAGAACTGAACTAGAACTGAACTAGAACTGAACTAGAACTGAACTAGAACTAAACTAGAACTGAACTAGAACTGAACTAGAACTGAACTAGAACTGAACTACAACTGAACTAGAACAAAACAAAAACTTAAACAAAACAGGCTCCTATTTTTGAAAACCATTTAAATTTATTATTTTTTTGTTCAAATAATTTAAGCCTTTTGTTGTAATTTAAACAAATTGTCGTCAATTCATTTAATTATAATTATCAAAATCCATATTATTTGTGGAACGTGACAGGCACTAACTTCAAAGAAATTAAAATTTCAATAAAAAAAAACGTATAATGACGTAAGAAAATACTTAAAAATTAGTAAAAATTGTTAAAAACATATATTCAGGTGTTAAAATATTTTTTTTTTAAATTAAATTTTTGTATTAATAAGGTGCATACCAAAAAATATGAAATAATCCTGGGTGCCATGGTTGTTAGTATTTGGTTAGAGGTTTGTACTTGTTTTAGTTAATTTTTATTTATATGATTTTTTTTTCTTGTATTTATTAATAATCTTTTTTGTTCAATAATTTCAAGTTCATGTTAATTTTACAGTTTAAAGTTCAGTTCACAGTTTTGTGTGTATTTTTTCGCTTTTTCTGTGATGTTTATTTTTCTTTTTCTTTTTTTGTAATGCAAAATATTAATTGAATTTAATTTAAATCAATTGAAAATAATTGTTAGTTTTGTTACGGTTTGTGTTTTAATAATATTTTTAAATTTTTTGTTAAATTTTGGTGTTTAAGGTTTTTAGTGTTTTATATTTGTTTTAAATAAATTGATCAGTTTTCAATTACCAGCAGCAACATTTTTTTAATATTTTTTTTTAAATTATTTATAAACTTGTATTTATTTTTAATTTTTTTAAGTTTTTTTTTTTTTGTAATAATTTCTTAAAAAAATTTCCTTTAAACTATTTAATTTTTTATTTCATTCAACAATTCATTTCATAATAATTTTTGTCATTCAATAAATTTTCTTTTATTTTATAATTCAATTTAATTTAATTTCATAATTATTTTTGTAATTTAGTTTTTTCTTTCAATTTTATCTACTTGCTCACTGTGCAAAATCTAAAACACAAATAAATTTATTTTCTCCGCATCAAGGCAAAATATATGCAAAAAAATGTATTGAAAAGCCAAAGAAATACAAAAAGAAAACACAAAAACAAACAGATAAAATCAACAAAATTAAAATAAAATTCCTCGAGCCTCTTCTACGCGTAAAATAAAGAAAGATATGAGCGTAATCTTATAAAAAAATTGAGTAAGAACAAGGTGTTTTCTATTGTTTATCGTCTAATTTCTCTTTAAAGGTAAGAAATATTATAGTTCTCCTTTAAAAATCATTAAATAAATAATAATAATAATGTACAGTATTTATATTGAGCTACAAGTTTACTTAGTGGTTGCACACTCTGGCATAAACATGCTCATACATGTTTTGTTTACTCACTCTTGACAGTTTTGTAAACACTGATCTTGTTTTTTCGTATTCTTCTTATTTTATTTTTATTATTTGTAAACATTGTATTTTTATTTTGTTTTTATCTCAATATTTGTCAAAATGTTTAATATGTCCACTGAAATTTATTTTTTGCACTGTGGTTTGGATGCCACAATTTGCAAAGCAAAAAAAAACGGAACTAACACAGATATAGAACAGAACTAGAACTGAACTAGAACTGAACTAGAACTGAACTAGAACTGAACTAGAACTGAACTAGAACTGAACTAGAACTGAACTAGAACTGAACTAGAACTGAACTAGAACTGAACTAGAACTAAACTAGAACTGAACTAGAACTGAACTAGAACTGAACTAGAACTGAACTAGAACTGAACTAGAACTGAACTAGAACTGAACTAGAACTAAACTAGACCTGAACTCCTCCACAACCACTGTACCTCATTTAATTTTATTTGTTAAACTCACACACTCAATGTGATAAAAATTTTAAGAAAGAATTGCAAAAACAATGGCATGATATTAAAAAAAACAATAACAAATTGAGTAATAACAAAAGTAGAAAAAAGAGAAACATTACCCAAAACAAATGTAAACAAAACAAAAAGCAGACATTTAGGGTTAAGAAAAACATATACATACAAACATGTGTACATAAATAAATAAGCCGGTTATCAAGGTATTAAAACAAAAACATATAGACAAAAAAAACACACACACAAAACAATAATGTGATTGATTGTATTAGATAGTGTGGGAGATGATAAGTAAAGTGAGTGTGTGAGAGAGAAAGAGAAAGAATAAAAACAAACCACCGGTATAACACAAAATAAAACTGTTTAACCCTTGTATTTAGCTGTTATTTTGTGGGTCAATAATGAATAAGAAACTAGAATGCAAATAGACAAAACAAAAAGACAATTAACTGTCACTAGTTAGAATATTTAAGAACTGTAGATTATGCTTAGCAGTTAAAGGGGTTAACATTTAAAAATTTTTAATCTTAATAAATATTTACTTAGTAGTTAATCGTTTTGTATGTTTAAACACGTGTAATTTTAATGACATTTTATGACCTCTTTTAGTAAAAGTGAAAAAAACAAAGAAGTTTAATAAACAAACTAAATTAATTAACTTTGTGATATTTTAATAAAAACATAAGAAACACATGTTAATGACAACGAGAGGAATTAGGAAATCTAGTTGGCAACTAATTCCCACTCAACTGTCAAATGTTTGTTTAAGGTCTATGCTAATTATCTTGTTTTGATTTTTATATTTGTTTTGTTTATTTGGTTACAATATACATAAGTCTGTGTAAATATGTATTTTATTTTTTTCATTTTTAAACTATTTTAAGAGATTTTTTTTATTATGTTAATAACAATTTCATGAGAAATATTCTATTTTTAATAAATTTTCTTTTATATTTTTTTGATTTATTTATTGTATTAACACAAGTTGTATGAGTTTAATTTTAGCTTTTTTAGTAATAAATACAACTTGTGCTATTTTTATCACATAATTATTTTATCTGCTGATTTTGACATTTAAACATGACATTTCATTTTTAAGACATTGGGATTGTAAAATGGCAAAATAAAATAGTTATTAATAAATTTCCTTTTAAGTTATCGTTTTTAGTTAGTTTATGTTTATAAATCCATAAAAATTTCTCTTGCTTTAATATTCCTTATAAGGTTAAATTTTATTTGTTTAGATTTCTTAAATTATTTTAATTAAATTTTATTTGCATTTAAATAATCTATTCAAAAACTTGCTAAAAATATATCCATACATGGGAAATTTTATTTCTTAAAATTTTTAAAGTAGTAAATACAAAACCCACCTTCTAAAAAGTTGTCTGTTTTTTTTAAACTTAAAACTTATGGAAATATTGGTTGCAAACAGTGGCATGTCATAATGTCCATAGAAATTATTACGCTTCAAAAAGTGTCACAATGTCAATGAACAAAACTCTTATGGAAATATTAGTTGTAGACACGAATGTCGAGTGCTTAACATGAACACCTGCCTTGAGGGCCTTACTTCACGGTGATCTTTTTCATCTACTGGGTAGATTTGACAACGGTCTACCCTCACCCCTGAATCCTTCAATGAAGAACACAGTTGGCAATTTTTGTACATGGATGTGCTGGTCCATGTAAAAGCACTTTGCTGAGGTATTCGAACTGAGATGTCTCTGTTGTTTCGGCAACAGAACCTAGAAACAAATTTGGTAGTCCGAAATACCCAACAAAATGGAAATAGGAATTTCCAAAGTTAATAAATTCCATGACCGGAAAGACCGAGGATACATTTATATCAAAAGTTTATAGTCCCGGCAGACTAGAGGTATTGGTAATACCTCCGTTCTCCGGGTGGAGATTTCACCAAGGTAACATGCCCCCGGGGGGATTAGTTGTACACAAGAGTATGTCACAATATCCATGGATATTATAATGCTTCAAAAAGTATTACAATATCCATGAACATAATGACATAAAGTTCAAGAAGCTTGTATTAGAAATAGTGACAGGTCATAATGTCCATGGTCGTTATGATGCTTTCAAAACGTATTCTGTAGAGCGAACATTTCGATTACTATGGACTTTGCCATATTTCTCACGTTGTTATACTTTTGAAAGTGTCATAACGTCCATAGACATTATGACAAGCCACCATTCGAACTATTCTACACAGAACACTTTTATAAGGAAAACTATTCGGCTTCGAATATGGGAAATAGAGTGACAAATAAACGAGGGTCTAACTTAATGAATTTCTCTCAGCCTCTAGTCCGCTAGAGCTACAAACGGGTCATGTCAAATGTATCCTCGGTCCTTTCTTGACATAATTGTCAGGTTAATGTATATATTTGCAACACAGTGCATTAAATTAACTTATGCTATCAAAAAAAGATCTGACAACTATTGTCATACAATAATCTGACAACAGTATGGACTGACAATGTTTGTTGGCAGATAAATTTATTTTCTAACAATTATCTGGCAATGAAATTGTAAGGTTTTCTTATAATTGTCTGAACTGACAATCAAAAACAATATTTCATTGTTATAGCGTTATCAATACATTGCCAAAATCTGACAACTCTGACAAGCTTTTGATTCTTACAGACTGAGATTTCAGCAACAAAAAGCGTTACATTAGATGATAAAAAATATATACAAAGTAAATCTGAACTGATGTAAGAAAACGTTATCAACTTTCTACATGACAACCAGACTGATTTCTAAATAAGTCACTTTATCTTGATAACGAAACATTTGAACCTAGAACTGCTTTGGGCAACGGGACACTCAAATGTTTCTGGCAACATTATAGCGATAGAACTAGGAATAAAAGGCCTCCGCCATCATGTAAAGGAATTTGTCATACTTTTTACTGTTCTATTAAGCTTTACAGATCACATTGCTGACGCTGACTACTTTGTCTATTTATGATGCCGAAGGTCGCAGAACTTACCAATAGACCACTATAAAATCTGTTCTTATGCAAAGTGACATCAACAACTACTTCAGATATTGTCAGTATGAGGGCGAGGTGGTGACATATAATTTGTTTGTCTCAAACCTGCTATGTCGTCTATTATGACTATGACATTTGACAGTACGACATTCCTCAGTTGACGTCGATATGATCGTTTATTTGTAACTTGTAATGATTTGATCTTGTGTGAAATATTTTAGACCGACTTACTCATTAACCTCAATGTCGTGATACACAATTGTCAGATCTTACAACGTTGTCAGTAAAATGTTTAGTATATGTCTAACAATCGTCTGAACTTACAATTTCTCTTTTGCAACACTGTCAGAGAAAAAGCATTACTGACAAAATTTGTAAGTTGAAACTGTTATTAGAAATTTTCTGCACATTTTACTGCCAACGTTGTAAGATGTAAAAAACCTTATCCTAATATTGTGCAATATCTTAAAGCCGTGATACACGGTTGTCAGATCTTACAAAGTTGTCAGTAAAATATTCAGAAAATGTCTAAAAATCGTCTGAACTTACAATTTTTCCTTTGCAACGCAGTCAGAAAAGCGTTACCGAAAATTTTCCAAGACAAAATTTGTTTGTTGACAGTATTATTAGACATTTTTTCCACCTTTTACTGCCAACGTTGTAAGATCTAACAACCGTTTATACATAGCATTATACATATACGGGAAATAAATAATCTTTAAGAAATGTATCACCAAAAATTTAAAACAATTTATTTAATTTAATGTCTCATTTGATCCACAATAAATTTCAATCTAAAACACATGCACGATCCAACAACCAATCAACCAGCTCAAGATCATTGTTGATGACTCTTTTCAATCATTCTTAAACAGATCGTTACAGTCTTTTTTTTTATTTATTTCATACAACTCGTGGCAAATCATTTTCAATTTACCACATCATGCTGAACAAAAAAAAATAAATAAATGTATTAATCATATTTTACGTCATAACATAAAATGACACATACATACATATGTGTATGTAGTATGGACACCTAAACTTACAGAAAATTTGTGTTTATCTTTTGTAATTGTTGTTTATAAGATCATTTTTATTTAACGATCACAAATGAGGAAATTTTTAAAACAAAATGTTTTATGTTTTATTATTTAAATATTTAATATATATTAAGAATAAAATAATATTTTTGCCAATCAAGCATGTCATGTTTTTTTTGTATCTTTTTATCTTACTTTCGCCTATATATATATTCGAAAAGTTCAATGCCATTTATTTCTGATATATCGCGAGCATCTTTGTCTAGACTCGTGTGGGTATTTAGCTTAAACGTTAAACATTTCTTATTAGTTATTTACACAAAATACAATGTATTTATTGTTATAAATAATTAACATTATTTTTATTTTAATTGCAAGTATTTGTATTTGCTTGACCTTTTAAGGAAAAACAGGATTTTGCTTTTGTAAGGTTTCCGAGAATATGGTTGATATGGGTGGGTGTTGCTGCCAGGAAATTCATGTGTTGATTATTAATTATTATGCTTGAGATATTTTTAATAATTTTGTTTATTTAAAAATAATTATAAATATTTAAAAATCGGTTCTAGTTAGGTGTCAATTTTAGAAATATCCGGCATTCAAGGACTAAGTTTGATATCGTATAAACATTCTCCTGAGGGGCTTGTTGCCTTAATGAACTTTTAACAACTTGTACAGATTGTAATCCGGAGGAAAAGAGATTTTATACCCCTAGTCAGCCGAGACTATAAAGTGATCAAATGTATCTTGGGAATTGACCTGGGATCAACCCAGCGAATCTTACAATCTGGTAGCACGGGAACTGAGCAGACTTTATCTTGTCGCAGTTATTAGAAAAATCATTTCAATGTGCTATAAACTGGTAATGATCAAATGTATCTGCATTTCTCTGGAATAATTTGACCTGAATCGAATCAGAGAGTCATACAACCTGGTCATACAATCTGGTCATACAATCTGGCACCACAGAAACTAGACAGAATTTTGGACTTTGTCTTGTCCCAGTTATTAGAAAAATCAGTGTGCTATAAACTGGTAATGATCAAATGTATCTGCATTTCCCTGGAATAATTTGACCTGGATCGAACCAGAGAGCCATACAACCTGATCATACAATCTAGCACCACAGAAAATAGACAGAGTTTTGGAGTTTGACTTGCCCCAATTATTAGAAAAATTTTTTCAATGTTTACCAGTTTTTAACTGGTAATGATCAAATGTATCGGCATTTCCCTGGAATAATTTGACACGGATTGAACCTGAGAGTCATACAACCTGGTCATACAATCTGTTACCACAGAAACTAGACATAGTTTTGGACTTTGTCTTGTCCCAGTTATTAGAAAAACCCTTTTAGTGTACTATAAACTGGTAGTGACCAAATGTATCTGTATTTCCCTGTAATAATTTCACCTGGATTGAACATGAGAGTCATACAATCTGGCACCAAAGGAATTAGACAGAGTTTTGGGCTTTGACTTGTCCTAGTTATTAGAAAAATTCTTTCAATGTGATATAAACTGGTAATGATCATATGTATCGGCATTTCCCTGGAATAATTTGACCAGGATTGAACCTGAGAGTCATACAACCTAGTCATACAATCTGGCACCACAGGAACTAGACAGAGTTTTGGACTTTGTCTTGTCCCAGTTATTAAAAAAACCTTTCAGTGCGCTATAACTGGTAATGATCTGCATTTCCCTGGAATAATTTAACCTAAATTGAACCAGAGCCTCATACAACCTGATACTAAAGGAACTAGGCAGAATTTCAGACTTTGTCTTGTTCCAATCATGGGGTTTAAACTTAAACTCGCGGCATTAGAATATTAATTTAAATAAATCGTAAAAATTATTATAAACAATAAAATTTTCGCTCACAAGTCTATTTGTTGACAAGTGTCTGTTAAAAGTCTGTATGATTGTATAAACATAATCTTTGTTCTAACCAAAGAAACATATAGGGAGCCCCATATTATCATATGACAAGAAACTCGTGTCGAACTTTTTCAAAGTTTAACTATATTAAGAATCTAACGTGATAATTCACACATATTTTTATTAACCGAATAAAAACGGATTAATTTATAAAAAAAAGCAAATTTATTTACAAGTAAAGAAAACAAGAGCTAAAAACAGTTATAAATTTCCCAAGATGCACCCTTCTCCCAACATTTTCGAACAATTGCGCTAAAGGTGAGTGCTTGTTACGCTATCTGTAGAAACAAATACAAAAATTCCTTCAGTTCTTCTGAACTGAATATTTCTTCTTTATTATATTTCATTTACTTAAGGAAACCAGATGTTACCACTCTAATCTGGTATGAAGTGATTAAAGTCTGTTCGGGTTGTAAGTAGTAGTACTAGAGAAGTAGTAGTAGTAGTAGTAGATGTATTTACACTTAACTCTGAATGAATTCAAAACTCATTTTGTGACAGGGTGTTGGGTGAAATGATAGAAAGAATTCTCATTGCTGTTTTTTTGGGGACAAGGAATAAGGTGTTATCTATTAGTATCTGGATGAAAGAGCTATGATAATTGTTTCGTTTTATTGTTGTTTTGTTTAAAGATAGAAGCAAAACACTTGTGTATATTTAGTTAAAAAATATCAACAGGTACAGTTTACTTTAACTTTTTTTAACAAAAAAAATAAAATAAAAATAATTTATGTTTATAAAATGCTTGTTTTAAATTGATTTAACATTTAATTATCGCCGTTTTAATGGAAAACCCTTTACGTCAATGCTGATATCAGCTGGATTTTCAAATATCGTGGCTTAGTGGCAAAGAAGGATGAATAAGAGTGAAACTAATACAATAACTAACAAACTAACTAACTAACTAACTAACTAAATAGCTAACTAACTAAATAGCTAACTTACTAAATAGCTAACTAACTAACTAACTAACTAACTAACTTACTAACTATCTAACTATCTATCTATCTATCTATCTATCTATCTATCTATCTATCTATCTATCTATCTATCTATCTATCTATCTATCTATCTATCTATCTATCTTTCTATCTTTCTATCCATCTATCTATCTATCTTTCTTTCTATCTATCTATCCATTTATATATCTATATATCTATCTATATATCTATCTATCTATCTATCTATCTATCTATCTATCTATCTATCTATCTATCTATCTATCTATCTATCTATCTATCTATCTATGTATCTGCTTGCTACAACTAAACTATGCTCACTGTAACAATTTATTGTTATTAATAACTTATAATGGTTACTTTTAAACAGATTTTAATAATATTATAGTAACTGTAAATATAACCATGTTCATGCTAATTATATTTTTATAAATATGTTCCACTGAAACATATTTTTTTATCAGTAACTACATAATGCTAAGTTTATTGTTATAAATAGAAAAATATTACAATAGAATATAGTTACAATAACAATAATATGTTTAGACTACAATCACAAATTCAACCATTAGAATATGAATGTTAAGTCAAAAATTTGTCACTCAAAACATTACAGTTGTCAATAAATCTAATCAAAAGAGTAATATATCATTCTCAAACTGTTTGTGCGATTTAGGTAGAGTATTTTAAATGTCTCTAAGGATTAGTACTGGCTAGTTTATGTTTTCAATTAGAAAACATCGTAAGTCCAACTTGTGAGCTATCTCGATTTTGTGAATAAAAGGAAGCTCTAGATTCACTCTGGTTAGAATCAATCGGATTTGAAAACAACTTTTACATTCTCTAGATATCATTACAATTAACTATTGTTTTTAATTCCAACAAAACTAATTTAATTATTTATTTAAGATAAAATTAGCGAAACCACCAAGGGGATTTATATAGCAGCACTCATATAGCCCATATAGAAAAAAACCCAATTTGTTGTACGTGTGACAATAATGAGTAAAAAAACGAACTAAAATTTAAGCCAATTTGACAAGGAACTTAATTTGACAAAGAACACAACCAAAAAAATATGGGAATTAAAAAGTGATCGGAATTAATAACGCGTCTTAAAACAATTTCATATGTCAGCAATTACGACAAGTGGGGGAAAAACATATCAATAAAAAAGTTATGAAATCAAAATGAATTGAAATGACTAGATGAGTAATGAAAAGAAATTTACAATTTTTTTTTTATAACAACCCATGGACTTGACATATCGCAAATGCATAAATATCAATGACCTTTCTCGTTGTGTCGAGAAAATTACAAAAATATTTTTGTAGTAAAAAGTTCAGTGTAGTAGAAAAAAATTACATTATAATGTATAGAAATGAAATTGAAAGTATGGTGTGTAATCACGTACGCATTTTTTTCTTTTGTATACCCCACCACTCCCTTCAATGTAAGAATTTTCCATATGAGGAACAGATGACACAGTTTTTTCCTATATATATTTTTTTGTTGTTTTATATGAACAATTTATATATAAAAATATTTAAATTGTTATGTGTATGTATGTAAAATTTGTATATTTGTATTTTATAGATAAATTGATAACGTGACAGATAATTTTGTACACTTAAAACAATGATATTTAAATTTTATAGAGAAATAAATTTTCTTCTTTTTTTGAAATTTCAAATGGATATCGATTTAGCTATGTCCGTCCGTCTATTATACTCTATATGTCCCTCTGTCCGACCCTATTTCCTTGGATCTGTCCGTCAAATCTGTAATCAAACTAGCTAGCAATTTTCATTGAAATTTGGTAAATGATCTTCATTTGTCTCAAGAACGAAGAATTTTGAAAATGTTTAAGATCGGTCCATTATTTCAGCTAGCCCTCAAACAACTGAACCCCCTAAGAGGGTTTGTAAATCTTGTAATCAAACTACAGGTCGAAATTTTCATTGAAATTTGGAACATGGTCTTCTATTGCCCCAGGAATGAAGAATTTTGAAAATGTTTAAGATCGGCCCATTATTTCAACTAGCTCCCATACAACTGAACCCCTGATAAGTGTTTTTAAACCTTGTAAACAAATTACTGGTTGCAATTTTAATTAAGCACTTGATCTTACATTGCCTTGTATTCTAAAATCTTCTATTGTATTGTCGGTCCATTATTATACGTAGCCCCCACACAACTACACAGGCGAGGATCCAGCTCAAGCGTTTGGGGGGGGGGTTAAATTTTAATTTTTCACTTCTCATTTTTATATTTAGTATGAAAAATTTTTGATTTTGGGAAATTTCTCTTTTTCCCACCCCTTGGATCCGCGCCTTTAACTACACCACCCGAATAGGGGGAGGGGGGTTGGTATTAAACTCAAAATTATATTTAAAATACTCATATCAGGACAAAAGTAGTTTGAAAGGAGGATGTATACACACCAAATCCGAAGAAATACACCTAGGCCTCTATCGGGCCTGTTGTGCACTCCTTAACCAGTGCCACGGGAGGGAATCGAACCCACCACCTTCGGTCTACCAGACTAGATCACTAACCACTAACCTACCGGAAGCCACTGGACAAAAGTAAGTTTTTAACTTGTTTTATACTTGCTTTCATAGCCCTGGTGAATGTTATAATGATCGGGCCTTACTTGACTCTAGCCCCAGTCCCGATATAAAGCATATTTCAGAAAATGGGTTTTTAATCAATTTACTGCCTAAATAAAGGCAATTAACTTTAATGTTTTATTATTAAAATATCTCTTAAATGGAATAGAATATTATATAGGATAGGCCCAGCCCGACTATAATTTCTCACTTTTTTTCAAAAAGACCGAAATTGAAAGGCTATACATGAACAAAGAACGATTATATATCATTGACAAAATTTGTCGGAAACTTTAAAGCACTAATCGTAGGTGCAATATCAGAGCAATAACTAGGGCACAGAGCTGGTCCTCGGTTCTCAAACCTACTATCAATCTAATCACAACACTAGCTTCTAGACAGTAGTTCTTTCGAATTCAAATTTAGTATCATTCTAACAGACATACTTTCAAGAATTCTAAAATAAAATATCCGATCAAGATCGGTTCACAAATATCAAAACTTTGATTAAGATACAAAAAAAATATCTATAACTTTGTATCTATAATTTGGATATTTCTCAGTAGAAGATAATTTCTGTAGCATGGGGTGTATGTATATATCAAAAGAAAGATATTTCTGAAATTTTTTATAACATAAAATTATCAAAAGAGATCGTATAATAGGAATAATAGGAATGAACAACTGAACGAGCTTTCTATAAATTTCGTAAGAAGTTCAAAACTGTTAAAACTGATGAAAATAGTTCTTTAATATGAATGTCAAAGTGCTTTACGCGAACACCTTTCGTGTAGGTCCATCTGATGGTGGTCTCTTTGAACCACTGGCTGGGCTTATGTGACGACTTATCACCGCCCCAAAGTGTTTCTTACAATCAGTTGACAATTTATGTAGATGAAATTTTCGGTCCAGTATATGTGCACTTTGATCAAATACTTGAGCTATATAATCTCAGACCATTGCTGCCCCGTTGTTTAATCAAGCAGTTGGGTTGGTTTCTGTTGAGTCGGCAACAGTATTAGGACACATACCCGTTAGATCGAAATACGAGTCCATCAAATATGCTGAAGACTTTGTTCTTACTCATAGAGAACACTCTGTGGTATATCTGGTATGAACAGAGTTTTCTCTGAACATACCTGGATAAGGAAGGAAAATTGAATAGTATCACTTGTATAAGGTACTTTTTATCCATCATCATTTAATCCAACACGCTTCTCATTCATCCGTCACACTCGTAGAGACAACATTAGACACATTCACGAGTCTCACCAGAACATTTAACGTTTAACACCAACTAATTTTTAACGCTCAGTCCCACAGTCACTCCTCTGTGGGGTATTTGTTGTCAGTCCCACAGTCACTGATCTGTGGAATATCTGTTGCCATTTGCCAACAGCACCGAACTTATCCCGAAATATAGACTTCACCGTGCATCAGTATTTTAAGCGAAACTCACTCACTCCTATAGCTAGTAGGTGAATACCGAAGGAATCTCAACCAACTGATCAGCCAGGACAAGTCCTTCGTCCATAGTACCAGATTATGTGAAGCTCTGGTTCGACCCCATGTCGAATCATTTTAAGGAACAGACGAGGAGTGAATTTGGCATCACCAGTACATAGTCCCAGCATAGTATCACCTCTTTACACCGGGATTCCAATACACTATGATGAGGGTCCTTCAAAAAGGAAACAGGGCCCGGAGAGAAATATATAAAAAAAATTATATAAAAATTCCGATAGAATTAAAAAAATTGTTTTCTTTTAACAAAATCGAAAAACCTGAGTAATAGTGCGAAGGTTAAAAAAAAATTTGCATTTTCTTTTAACAAACCGTTAAATGTTTAAAATATTTAAATGACGTCTATATTAACTAATTATGTATTTATTTATTATGACTTTTAATAAACTTGTTAAACGTAAAATGTTAAAAATCTCATTATTTTACTAAAATTAAGTTTCATAATGCAACTTAACGTTATAACGTCTGTTGTCACAAGACTTAACGATGGTGGTCGTGGTGATGAGTCTGATAAATTTTTCAATGGACTTTCAATGTTAACAACAACAACAATATGCAAACACCATGAAATGCTGTCGTCATAAATGATAATGATTATAAAGGTGTGCGTCGCGCGGGCATGAGTTTTAACAAATAAACTCAATTAAACTGAAACAAACTAAACTCAACCGATTTGTTAATTAGTGCGACTGTCTATTTCTCAGTCACAATTTTGTTTTGTTCTCATACGGTTTAATTATTTAGTATTATTAAATTTCTTTTCTTTACTATTATTATGTTATTATTTAACTGTATTTTAGTTAAATATTTACAGAATTAAATAAAAGGCATAAATAACAAAATAAAAATTAAAAAAATACTAAATTAATTAATTATCAACACCAGCCCTTTCCAATGAGTGGCGATAAAGTTAAGTTAAACGTCAGACAGACCAGGAATTAAATACTTAAAAATTACCTGTAAACAAAAGTTAGGTGATCAATTACACATTGGTTATCTTAAATATTTTGTTTAAAAATAACTTTTAATTATTGCAAAAAAAAATATAATAAATAGTTCTTTTCTTTATTGTTTAAGGCTTCGCTGTTATAGAATTTTGCACAAATGAATACAAACAAATATTGTTTTATAAATAAAATTAATCACGTACATGGACTTAACATACTTTGTGCGAGGATTTTGTTGAGAAAATTAGTAGAAAATTTTGCATTATTTATTTGACGTCATAAGCAGGTATAATAGGAAATTAAAATTGTAATTGCCATTTACAAAGTTTGAAATGTAATATTTAAATCCGACATGACAAATTCTATACTTTTTGCTTAGTCCACAGTCTACTCTATAGAAGAGACTATAGTGTAGCCTATAGTCTAGTCTATAGTCTAGCCTTTAGTCTAGTCTATAGTCTAGCCTATAGCCTAGCCTATAGTCTAGTCTATAGTCTAGTCTATAGTCTAGTCTATAGTCTAGTCTATAATCTAGTCTAGTCTATAGTATAGTCTATAGTCTATAATCTAGTCTAGTCTATAGTATAGTCTATAGTCTAGTCTATAGTCTAGTCTATAGTCTAGTCTATAGTCTAATCTATAGTCTAGTCTATAGTCTAGTCTATAGTCTAGTCTATAGTCTAGTCTATAGTCTAGTCTATAGTCTAGTCTATAGTCTAGTCTAGAGTCTAGTCTATAGTCTAGTTTATAGTCTAGTCTATAGTAGAGTAAATTTACTCATTCTCATCATTCTTGTCAGACTTCAGATCCTAAAACTGATCTGTTATGATGTGTTTCTTTAACAATATATTTTTTTCTTATTTGCTCAGATGATTAATTAATAGATTGCGTGTAATATTTGTAAATAATTGTTTTTTAAAAGTTTTGTTTTTTATTTAATAATTTTATTATTTTGTTTACACATTTTATTTCTTTGCCTTTTTTGATTGTTTTTTATATTTTTTTTATTTAAATTTGAGTGATTCATTAAAAAAACAACAACTAATTAACCTAATATTGATTTGTTTTGTTTTTCTTAATTATATTTTTTATCATAGAAATTATATCATAAGACACACCAAAGGGTATACGCCGGCTATGACGTTAGAAATATTTTATAATTATTTTGTTGTTTAGATCAATACATTTAATAAGTTTATTTACATTTGTTATGTTTCCTTAGAAATCACTAATAAAATTAAAGACTAATTTTTTAAAATCAATTTCTTTTTCAATTTCAAAAATATTTTTTTAATAGCAAAAGGACTCAATTCTCTTTTTGTTAACAATTTATATTCATTTCACATCAATTTCAATTAAATAATTTTCTTCTACTAAATATTTCACATGTGTTTTAAACAAACTTCAACACTAAATTAGAAAACTAAATTACATAACAATATGTATTAAATGAAAATAACAAATACTAAAAAAAACTATCAAACTAAATAAACAATTATCTAAAGTCAATATGAAAGTGTATTTTATTTGTTTTACAACAATTTTATTTAATTTCTTTTTAAAACAACCGATCGACTTGGAAAGGACGCGTAGTAAAGTGGAAAATTGTATGAAATTGTTAAAAGCATTAAGTAGTTAAGTACACGCAAAGAAAAGTCAATACCACCCCAACGCCTATACCCCTTTTTACAGCCCCAAGAAATTAGAAAATGACACGCTTAACAAATAAGCCATTAAATATTAATGAACATTTTTTTTGCTGGGTTTTAGTATATTTATAAAACATTAAATTTGCTTTTTACTATTTTGTTTAAATTAATTTGAAATTTACTCTCAAGGTTATTAGACAAATTTAAAAAGTAAATTTTAACCACAATTGCTTTTTACAGTCCATTCACTAACATTTATTTGTTTGATTTGTTTTCATTAATTAACTGTTTATTGACCCAGAAAGTATGTCTTAAAAATAGTAATGATAGAAGTTCATAATCAAACTAAAACCGGCTTAAGCATTGGTGGGTGTAGTTTTATTGCGCACGCGCAACTAGATTTGCATCGTTATTTGCATAGCAACATGTTTGGATATTTAAAACTTGAATAAATTTGTGTTTGCTTTTTGTCTATAGTCTATAGTCTAGTCTATAGTCTAGTCTATAGTCTAGTCTATAGTCTAGTCTATAGTCTAGTCTATAGTCTAGTCTATAGTCTAGTCTATAGTCTAGTCTATACTCTAGTCTATGTTCTAGTCTATAGTCTAGTCTATAGTCTAGTCTATAGTCTAGTCTATAGTCTAGTCTATATTCATGTCTATAGTCTAGTCTTTAGTATAGTCTATGGTCTAGTCTACAGCATAGTCAACGGTATACTATATAAAGTATATTCTATAGTCTGTAGAGTGATCTCTAGTATAATTATCTTCAAGTTATTTTTGATTGCTTAATCCAATAATTTAAAAAAGGTCGTTGTTTGTTTTTGGCCGAAGGGTAAGTTCTTATAAATTTAAACCATATTTTTTTTTTTTTTTTTGTTTATTTAAACTTTTACATTTATCAATATTAATTATTATTTGCAATGTTTATTTTAAGTTAAAAATCTTTTTATCTTCAAGGTTTATGTTCTACACCTGCTGCACGTTTCAGTTATGTAAATATCATCAACACCGGTTAATTGCCATGGACCTTTATTTCGATATTTAATAACAATTTTTTAAAGCTACTCCACGTGCTAAACTTTTAAAGGTAATTCAAGCCATAAATCACAAATACAACATATGTATGTATTTTTTTAAAATTATATTCAATGACAATTATATAATATCTTTCTTAGTGTTTTATTTTATTATAATTATTAAAGTTTATTTTTGCAACATTTTGTTGGAACAAAAAAAAATAATTAAATCTAGATAATTTTATTATTCAATAAACAATATTTTTAATTATTTCTTCGTTTGACTATTTTGTTTATTTTATATTCTCTAAACGTTTTTAGGCTGTAGATGCCAACAAGCTTATTATGGAGTACATTTGAAATTGTATAAAGAATTGTAGACCAGCTGTCTGCATAATAAATATTTTAATATATTTATTTATAAAACAATAGGAAGACATTATATTGTTTATAACAGACTAATAAAAATTCAAATTTTAAACTAGATAAATGAGAAATAAGATAAATGCTTAACAGTGATGGATAAAATGTTTATTTAAAAGTCAAGTCAATTGACTACAGTCTGGATATAGTCTAATATACAGTATCCATAGTCTAGTCAAGTCTAGTCAAGTCTAGTCAAGTCTAGTCAAGTCTAGTCAAGTCTAGTCAAGTCTAGTCAAGTCTAGTCAAGTCTAGTCAAGTCTAGTCAAGTCTA